>NW_007726223.1:1008274-1064578 GCF_000696425.1 Galeopterus variegatus | reverse complement strand
GTGTTGTCAGCACCACGCTCACCCAGTGAGCAACCGGCCATCCCTATATGGAATCCGAACCTGTGGCCTTGGTGTTATCAGCACCGCACTCTCCCGAGTGAGCCACAGACCGGCCCCCCAACTAGCACATCACATACATAGTAAGGAATTTGTCCTCACCCAACGAGGGATGCTGCCTTTATCACAGCTCCTGGAAGCCAACCACTAAACCAATGAAATTTTCTTAGTGATAAGAGTGTCTTTGTTATTCATGGTGGGCCCCTGGACCACAGCTGGTAGTTTATGCTAACAAGGTGACTCCTACTGTCCCCTGGGGTCTCGTGCTATTAGTCCAACCTCTGGGAAGGAGGTTCTGGAGAGTGCCTTGAACCTTACGGACACTAAGTCAATTGATCATGCATATATAATAAGCCCTCAATAAACACTTTGGATACTGGTGAGCTTCTCAGATTGGAAATACTCTGTGTGTATTGTCTTAGTCTATGGAAGGAGGATAATGCATCTTGAGAATGAAGGAAACTTTGCTTTGAGCTTCCTCCCAGATTCTGCCCTTTGTGTTTCTTCCGTTGGCTGATGTTTAATGTATCCTTTCTCTGTAATAAGTATAACCATTCATATAATAAGCTTCAGTGAGTTCTGTGAGTCTTTCTAATTGTTGGGGGCCTGAAGCTCCACACCCCTTCTTGTGAGACCGCTTCTCCTTGACAATCTGCTCAGATGGCCGTGCTTTACATGATAACTGCCTCGAAATCTTTATGCCAGAAACTGATTGCTCCTGGCTATGCAAGTTAATTTGCAAGTGACCTTTTATCCTTCTCTAGAAACTGTTTAACCATAAACATTCTGGGTGGCAACCTTTACTTTGAATGTCCTGTCTTTGTCTCTCCTCAAGATATTATCATATCTTTACATTCCAGACCCTTTGCAGCATGCCTGCCTTCTCCTATATAAGATGTAACCTAAGAATCAATAAACGAGACTTGATCAGAATACTGTCTTGTCTCAATTTCTCATGTCTCTTGTCCCATCCAATTCCCACTCCCCCCTCCAGGGTCTGCGTTGAATATCCCGCGGGTCGGGACACTTAAGAAGAGGGAGAAAAAGATAGAGGATAAGAATATTCTGAAGGGAATGCAGAAAGTGGGGCCTATGTCAAGGGCCAGCATGAGAAATGGCCTAACAAACAGAATTTCTGAAGGGGAACAAGAGGGAGTGTAATGGTTATGGACAGGGAGGTAGCTGTCAAGTCACTGCTGGCTTTTCGTTTTGTGTTCTTTTATATTGATTTTATTTGTTTTGTTTCCTTCCCTCACTTTCCACAAGAATTAAACCTAAAACCCAAAGAGGAAATACTTTATTCCTACTCCAATATTATAAGAGAAGCTAAAGAAAATATTGAAAGTGGAAATGGTTAGATTTGCAAACAAACAAGTCCGAAAACTTGGGACTTCATGACGCAAGGTCCTATAAAATAAGAGAAAAGGATAAGAGGAGCTATTAGAAACGTTTCATCCTCGGTTGATTTCTACAGTGGCCCCAGTAGGAGAATTGACTGCTATGAACTTGACCAAGATGACTGAGCAGTATGAAACTTCCTAGGGATTCTCAGTATTTGCATAGAATTGACCTGAGCCAAACTCGTGAGACACACACACACACACACACACACACACACACCCTTCCCTTTTTAGTATTAAATTTTTATCTCACCCAACACACATACAACACTTACTCAGTCACACACATACACTCACACTGAGATGGTGGGGATGATGATGATGATCATTATATCTCAAGTTAATGATTAAGACATCCGAAACTTGGTGATTCTATGGATTGAGATGCTAGGAGCTCTTTAGAAGAGTTATGTGGGAGTAGGAGAAGGAATAAAATTAGGAGGATATTACAAAAAATATTAAAACGTGGAGAACTGAAGGATGCATTCAGGGCCCTTAGCTTTTTTGTTCAGCTGTTATCCAGAACTACGCACACCATAGGAACTTGATAAATATTGGGTGACTGAATATGTAAATTTTTCCAGGCCAGTGCTTCCAAACATTTTTCATGTCATGGCAAGCTTAGAAAATGTGTGGCCAACTGGGGTAAATGAATGTGGTTTTTGCAGCTGGAAAGTATTTACTCCTGGATTCCAGACTTCCCCGGCCTTACTGTGATGCCCTAACGATAAGCAACTGAGTTCCTGAGCACCTGCCTGTGCTGTGGCCTATTGCATGGGAAGCGCTAACCTAATCTTTGAACATTTCATTTAAAATAGACTTTTCTTCAGGTCTGATATTAGCCTATTCTTTCCTTTGTGCCTTCTGGACAGATGGTGCTTGTGTGGGGTAAAAATGTTCCCCTTCCTCCAGGTGTATGCAGTCGCCATTAGACAAGATCCAAGACCCGACCTCTGCTCACTCATCCATTGGGTACCATATGTAGTATGTCTACTCTGCATCCTCTATCCTCTCTTTCACTCAGCACTTCAATCTAGTGATCACTGACTACCTTATACTTTTTAAATTTATCACTTATGTTTCTTGTCTTCATGAATTTTCTTTGGCTCAAATATTCCCTTCATCTAATTGTTTGCTCAAGTGTCAGAGTTCCATAATCTCTAGAATCTATCTGGAAAAAAGAGAAATCTAAAAGGTTTTCTCTCTTTTCATTTTTTGTGGATTTGGTTTTGTTTTAATTTGTTTTCTGTCAAATTAGTTGATAGTGAATCACATCCTCTGATGATTCTAGGTGGTGTCAAAGCTCACCAGCCATGACTTATAGGAACACACCTGTTGTGTTTACTTCCCTTGCTATAGACACCTAGGGTCACTGGAAGATAAATTTGGGGGAGGAGCTTACTACAGTATTTGGGCTTGAACTATGTGATTCCAAGAAGGGATTAAGGAAGTAGAGGTTTATTTTGGATTGAGTGCTGTTAGAAAGCAGGGGCTGTTCAGTGGCTGGGTGTCTTAGTCATTTTTATCTAGGAGGAGAGAAGATTAAAGCCCAGTTAGAACTGTCATTGATAAAGAACAAGTAGCCTCTCATGTTAGTAAAAAAAAAAGGCATTGTTATTTTTGTAGTGGCAGAGCATACTTGTTTCTGCCTTGTTTCAAGCCTAGTCATGGAGTGGCCCTGTCTGTCTTGTCCACCACAGTCCCCAGGTGGCCCAATCTGGTTATTGTCCACATTTTGCAAGGGTTGTTTATGTTCAGTTGGAAACATTAGGCCTAGCTACCAGCTCTCACCTTTTTCAATGCAGAAACTTTTTATTTAGATGGTTCCTTTTCTCTATTTGCTCACACTTCTCTCTATGGGTCTTTTCCAGTAGAGAGGACGATTTATGATCAAGCAGAAAATGGGATGGATCCTGTCAGATACTAATGTTGGCCCCTTCCTGACATCTTCAACTGTACAAAAAGAGAGAAGGCAAATAAAGCTACTGGGAACTTACTTTGTGAGATCAAAGAGCTCAGCTGGAGAATAACAACTTTGTCAGGGTCAAAAAAGTCACAGCATGGAGTTTTGCTTCTGTGAAGCCCTTCTAGTGGCTTCAGTGTCTGTCTAGAGCCTTGTCAGTGTCTGTGCTTGCCTGGTTTGGCCATGCAATTCAAGGATAGCCCCTGAGTATTTTCTTTTTGAATTGATGATCCTGCCCACTTTAGCTTCTTCCTTGTGGTTTCCATCTTGTGTAAAAGACGTAAAAGACATTAGAGGGATTTTGTCAGAATTACCTCCAAACTGCAATAATATGGGGAAAATCCCAAGTGTTTCTTCCATGTTATCTCTTAAGATCATCCCATCTGCCTAGATATAGCAAAAACTCTAAAACATCTGGAAAGTCTTCAGTCACAGCCTTCTTTAGTTTTTAGTACTGATGAAGCTTTTCTTTATTTTTATATTCTCTTTGTAATTATTAATAATATGTATTACAATATTGTTAATGGTGTGTTTATGTGTAATACTAGAAATAACACAGGTGTCTGACAGACTACAATCCAATAACAATACCATAGCACTCATACAACCCGTTAAAATGAAATATCATCCTATCAAAACAAAGTTGTGTTTAACAGAAAAATAGCGCACATTGCTTCAGTTTTTAAATTTAAATTAATTAAATTACGTAAAGTTCAAAATTCAGTTTCTCGGTTATAGTAGCCACTTTTCAAGTGCTCAGTAGCTACTTGTGGCTGGTGTCTACCTCACTGAACAAGACACCTCTACATGTTTTCCTTGTTGCTTATTTCAGTTACCTATTACTGTATTAAAAACCACCCCCCAAATTGGTGACTTAAAATAACAATTTATTATGTCTCACAATTCTTTGAGTTGAACAGATGGGGTAATTTCCATGGGAACTAGTGGAGAGGAAAGGGAAATTGGTTTCGGAGGTAAGTATTTCACTTTCTTATCTACAGAAATGTATGTAATTTCTAAAGACTGAGACTGAAGAGGTATATTTTCCATGATGAGTATTTAAAATGTTTTACATGCAAATAGTGATAATTTCTGCAAAATTTCATCAGTCCAAATTTCTTAGAATAAGACAGACTCTGTGCCCCATTTTTTCCAAATGAGAAAGAAACAAGCTTAAGCAAATAGACATAAGATGTTCGTAATACTGTTTGGTAAGGGAAGCCTTTGATGTCTTTCTGCTACATAAGCCAACACTTCAAATATAAACATATCTGAGAGGAGACCATTTAGTAAATTTACAAACCTGCTGACCTGTTGTTAAGGAAAGATTTTGTCAACAAGAATTAATCCAATGTTGTACTTAAAGCTTCCTTCCTCTTCTCACCCAGAAAATTTTAATCACTGACCCTTCATTCCAATGAATGTGCAGTAAAGGAATGTAGGCCTTTTAGTGTTAAGCACAGAAAAAAACGATTTATAACTAAAATAGGGAGTCCACACTTTCTGCAACCATTAGTGCCTGGTAAAAGCAAGATAACTTAAGATCATTTTTATTTCCACAGTTGTTCACTAATTTGAATAAGATTTATAAGGATTAATTTCTTTCTCAAAAGCATGTTACTAAGGCCCTTTCAGAAATATAATCATGAACCTTCAAAATGAGAAAGACCGTGGAAGTCTTTTTAGCTTATAAATGTGTATAAAATAGCAAAAAAAGTGCGTTCCATTTTCAATCAACCTGGTTAAAAACATAGTCCCCTAAAAAGGTAAATTGAATCTTTAGTTTATTTAGACTCTTTTATTTACAAATATGCACTGTGAATTTGCAAAATAGGATGTAAAATAGAGAATTTCCCAAACTTAACTGATCTATCAATCCCTTTTCAATTTTTTTTTTTTTTTAATCTTTTTTTCGTGACCGGTAAGGGGATTGCAACCCTTGGTGTGGTGTCGCCCGTACCACGTTCAGCCAGTGAGCGCACCGGCCATTCCCATATAGGATCTGAACCCACGGCAGGAGCGTCGCTGCGCCACACTCTCCCAAGTGTGCCACGGAGTCGGCCCCCCCTTTTCAATTTTATACCTGTTAATGTGTTCTAAAAAAATTTTCAAAAAGTACTATTTAGGAAACACATATATCCCAACTTTCTCATTTCATTAATAAAACCTGGCAGAAATAAGCTAAATGAAGTGTCCATAATCTGTTAGTGTCAATTCCCAGAACAGTAGCCAGAACCCTGTTTTCCAGACTAATTTTTCCACTATATCACACACTTCGAATGTGTATGCATATCACCATCAGATAATCATTGTAAAGCACATTTATCTCTAAAAAATTGTATTATATCTTTTTACTCTGGAATGTATTAAAGAATTATTTCACTGTCTAATAAATTTATAGTCAAACAAATAATCCAAAACTGCCAAAGCAGGTATGTTCTGTTATTTATTAATTTTTTGCTCTATATTTGGCTCTCTTGCCAACTACAAAAACTTTCAGTATAAAACAAAATGATACAAGACTGATAGGAATCAATATAAGTTGGACTTTTTTTTTTAATCTTTGATTATAGCCGGCAAAATATGATCAAGAGTCTCAAATTGGCCTATTGTGTTTCTTTTCATTACCACAACTGCAAATTTAATCTGAATCTAATGTTTATGTATCTACTACATACTCAGAACAAAGCATTGATTGAAGCAATTTTGCTATTAATCAAGTTGAACATTTCAATAATGTACAAAATATATTAGTTTCTTGGAGGAAAGTATCAGTGGTTAAAGTATGATGAGAACACTTAGCTCAGTAAACAAAACTGGGGTGGTATTGTAACAACTAAAGATTGAGTCAGAGAAAAAAATATGTGTTTTTATGCAGAGGTCTTTTGGAATTTTCTCCTGGAGGTCTTTTTAACTATGTGGTAAATTGATCAATAAATATAATTTTACTAAACTGGAGATAACTTCGAAAATAAAATATACCTAAAATCTGATTATTGCCATTAGTAAGAATTGTTATTTTTAAGCCAAGACAAAATTTGGATTAATTTAATTATCTCGTACATAATTGTGTTGTTACCATGCTTTCAAAAGAAATATATTTATTAGTGCTTATTTTTAAAAAAGAATTTTTGATCCAAGTATTACAAACTTGTATTATAGAAAAGAAAAATTATCAAACTCCAATCGAGGGCTAGCTGTACATGAAAGGAACCTGTTTATTTTTCTTTCTTAGAATTTAGAAGCATGGGTTCCTGAAAACATGCAGTATGAGGGAATAGAAGCTTGCTTTCTTCTTCTTTTCCCAAGTATTTTATTCCTCAGCATGTTTCTCCTCTCTACATTGTCACTTTCTTTCTCTTTCTTCCATTTTTTCCCCTGTCCCAGCTCAGTATAGGTTAAAAATGGCTCTAACCTCTGCACATTCTCTATCTCTGGAATCAGTCTCTGATTATTCAGCCTTATGAAGAGTCTATATCACAAGGACCCATTGCTGTGACTTTCTGGCCTGAGTCCATACATATTTATAAGAAGCAATTTGAAGTGTAAATTATTTTCAGGTGTTGTACAAGGATCCTTAGGGGAAAAGGCAATATTCAATTCATCTTTGTGTCCTCGAAAACTAAACATTGCCTGCCAAGTAATAGCAGTTTGACAGTTACAGTTTGAATGAACAATGAATGAACACTACCTATTACACTTGAAGATATGGTAGATTATAAATGGGTGACCAACTCTCTTGGTTTTTCAGGATTAAGGGTTTTCTCAGGAGTCAGCACTTTCAGTGCTAAAACCAGGACAGCTCTGGGTACACTGGGTTGATTTGCCAACTTATTTTACATAGGAAATGCAAGACAAGAAAGGGAAAATAAAAATTTTTCCTAGATATGAAGGTAGGTAAGATTTGTTTCTGTAGCCTCCCATGTAACCCTGTGTTCTTGGTCCCTGCTTTAAAGCTCCCCTTGCCCAGAGGCTCTTGTCCCCAGCTACTTCCTATCTCACTGCTTCTCTTCCTTAACTTATTCTAGGCCCCTTCCCAGGACAATTTATTTCGGTGAATAAATAAGAAATATGAAATTATGTGATCAGTGTTGGTCATTTTACTTTACAGTGAATGGTAAATCCAGGAAACAACAGATAATAGAAATTTTAGCATAAGAGTCTGGAGCTCCAAAGAAGACTCTCGAAACAGGATGCTTATTTGCGAATTTTTAGAATAGAAATAGCAGATGGAGCTAACGGTATGGAATAAATTGCCCATGGAAAATAACAGTCATAGCTAATAGTTGCATTGTATAGACTATGATATTAGCCACAGAAAGGATAAATAACTTTCCCAAAGTCACATATCTTTTTCAAATAGTAGAGCTGGCATTTGAACCAAAGAGACATGACTTCAGGTAACTTAGAATCTTCTCTGGAGTAGAAGAAATAGACAAGATAAGAAGAAGCTGTGAAAAAGACTTTTAAAAATGGCAGAGAAGTGGGAAGAATTAAAAAATAAAAACTGATATTCAGCAAAGATGCCAAGAACACACAGTAGGAAAGGACAGTTTCTTTAATAAACTGTTCTGGAAAAACTGGATATTCACATGCAGAAGAGTGAAACTGGACCCCTATCTCACCCCAAATACAAAAATCAACTCAAAATAAATTAAAGACTTAACTATAAGACCAAAAATATAAAATTAATTGACGAAAATATAGTGGGAAAACTTCTCGGCATTTATTTTGGCCACTACTTTTTGAATATCACCTTTAAAATACAGATAACAAAAACAAAAATAGACAAATGGGATCGCATCAAACTAAAAACTCCTGCATAGCAAAGAATGCAATCCACAGAGTGAGGAAACAAACTACGAAATGGGAGGAAATATTTGCAAACTACACATCTTATAAGGGGCTAATATCCAAAATATACAAATATACTTCAAAAAGTTTGTGTAGAATGAAATTCATATCCAAAACATACAAGGGTACTTCAAAAAGTTTGTGTTAAGAGGAATTAAAATACAAATATTTCCATGAACTTTTTGAAGACCCCTTATATAAGGAGCTCAAACAACTCAATAGCAAGAAAGCAAATAGCCAAATTAAAAACTGGATGAAAAAAACTGAAAAGAGAAGACACACAAATAGAAAACAGGTATGTAAAAACAATTCTCAACATCACTAATCATCAGAAAAATTCAAATCAAAGCTACAATGAAATATCACCTTACACCTGTTAGAATTGCTGTTATCAAAAAGATAAGTGGTAACAGGTGTTGAGGAGGATGAGGGGAAAAGGCACCACTTTCACACTGTTGGTGGGAATGTAAATTAGCACAGCCATTATAGAAGACAGTACGGAAGTTCCTCAAAATGTTAAACATTGAACTACCATATGATCCAGCAATCTTAATACTGTGTGCAGATCCAAAGGAATATGAAATCAGTATATCAAAGAGATAGCTGCACTCCCATGTTTGTTGCAGTGTTATTCACACTGGCCGAGGTATGGAATCAACGTATATGTCCATCAATGGATGAATGGACAAAGAAAACGTAGTGTACATGTACAATGGATTACAGCCATAAAAAAGAAAGAAATTCGGGGCCGGCCCGGTGGCGCACTGCTACAGTGAGCCACTTGAGAGCGTGGCGGTGCTCCTGCCGAGGGTTCGGATCCCACATACAGACCGGTTCCCGCTCACTGGCTGAGTGAGGTGTGGGTGCAGCACTGAGGGTTGCGGTCCCGTTGCTGGTCCCGGTCCGGTACGGGCGCGACACTGAGGGTTGCGATCTGTTGCCGGACACGAGAAAAGACAAAAAGGAAAAAAAAAAAGAAATTCTATCATTTGTGACAGCATCGACGAACCTGGAGGACATTATGCTAAGTGAAATAAATGAGTCACAGAAAGGCAAATACTGAATAACGTCATGTGTAATCTAAAAATGTCAAACTCATGGAAGCAGAGAGTAGCAGGAGCTAGGGGGGGAGATGGTGGTTGGGGAGATGTTCGTTCAAGGATACAAAATTCCAGCTAGACAGAGAAATAAGTGCAGGAGTTCTGTCATACAACATGGTGGCTATAGTTAGTAGCTATGTATTCTGTACTTAAAAATTGCTACGAGAGTAGATTTTAAATGTTCTCACCATAAAAAAATTTTAAAAAATAAGATGTATGTGAGGTAATGGATATAAAAATTAACTTGATTTAGCCATTCACAATGTATACATACAACTATATCAAAATATCATGTCGTACACCATAAATATATACAACTATTATTTGTCCATTTAAAAATGAGTTAATCAAAAGAAAACAAAAAAAAGGACCAGAAGAGAATTCATTTAATAGAATTCAAAAGTGAAATTAATTCAAGAGGATGATATTATTAGTGTGAGAGGTGGTAATCAAGAAGAATGAACAGTACGTGTTGGAACTGACACCTCCTAAGTCACTGGTTATCTTAGAAAAACTCCAGCTCTCTATGGTTTGAAAAATATGAAAAAGAGAGGAAATAGATACAGCAATTTTTAGTAAGTTTATCATGAAACATGATTGTAAAAGAAAGGAAATTGGAAAGGATATGACCAGAGAGGTTAGCTAGGGAAAAAGCAATATAGTAAATAGAGAGAGAAAAAAAAAAAAAATGAAGTAGTAAATTCTTGGCAAAAGCTGACATGAATGAGCTCAAGTGGACAGTTACCCCCCAAATTCTAAGGTACAGTTTAAAGAGATAAGAACAGGTGCATGTATAATATTGATAAGAGGGAAGTTGAGAAAATTTGCACCCAATAGATTTTCTTTCCTTTCATAAATTTTTAAAAAGTATTTTTTTAAGAAAAGGAGATAAAAAGCCTTATACTTAAAAACAAAAACAAAACCTTCACCTTTCTAATAATGGAAATGTCAATCATTATGGCACATGAATGTGAGGAATAGTCCCTTAATCCGAGAGGAGTTTCTAACACTCCTTTGTTTCAAACTACTGAGGTAAATGAACTACACCAGGAAATGAGCAGAATCTGGACTAAAATTAAGTGTTTTTTTTTTGCAAAAAAAAAAATTCAATGCTGGGAAAATTTCCTAGTGATGTTTCCCTCTGGTTATTCTAACAAAACCCAGAGTCCCAGTCTAATAGTGAAGAGTTATTTGATAAACTTCTATTTGCTTTTCCCTTGTTAATCTGTCTTTGGCCAGTCTAATTGACTGGGCCCCAACCAGAGAACATAAGATGGGTAGAGGAAAATATTTTTCCTCTCTTACAGTTTTGATGATAAAGGTGGGATTGTTGGGACATGCCACTTGTTCCAGAGACTACAGTTGAAATCGGGGACCCTCTGACAAAGCCGGCCCAAGGAAAAAACTTACAAAGTCAGCCTCCCAGATTTCTGTCTGCAGGTTCCAATCAAATGAGAGTGGTAAAAGTCTTTATCTTTTCCTTTCTAAATGTAGATTGACTGGAGAAAAATATTGGTCAGAATTAGTTCTTTGGGTTGCTACTCTTGTGAATTTGGGTCCCAGTGCTCATTGGTTATTGATCCTTCCCTGCCATGGACAGCTGTTGTTTTCCTGGTTGTCTCATTTTGTGGCCTGAGTGCTTGCTTGCCTTCCAGGTGGCACAAGCTGTAGGGCCTGCATCGTTAGGTATGTTGGGGGCCCTAAGAATGTGTAGATGGCTGGACAGAAATGTGCCTTGCACCCCATTTGCAGCTGACATTCTACTGACTGTTTCCAGTTCAGGGTGTTTGACAATGTCTTTTTTTGTCTCTCTTTGAGAGTAAATCTGGATCAGGAGGGCTAAATCTTTTGAATTCTCTTTGGGGACACCTCTTGCATACATGGTTAAGACTTAAAATGGCTTATTAGTTTTGGTTTGGCATCACAATTAGAATAGGTATAATTTTAGTTTTAAAAATTGGGAGGGAAGTTAATACTGCCAGGAATATTTACTGTTTGTCCTGGGAAAAGCCCGATAATGAGGTATTAGAAAGGATTTTCTTTAAAGAGTTCTATGATCAAAAGTTGGCCTAATTGGAGGCTGATACTCAAATCCTGCTAGAAACTATTTGTAATGTATTTTCTCCAAGGCTGAAATGGAACTAACACTCAGAAGGAAAGAAAACATCCTGAAGTCTTTGTGGAATGATTTATTAAAACAGTCCAAAGACATATAGCTCTAAATCTAGAACAAAGGAATTTTTTGATTTCCATCTTAGTTGGAAATCTTCCCCCTGGTATAAAGAAGCAAATTCAACATAATGTAATTGGATGGGCGGGTCAACCCACAAAACCATTCAGGCTGTGACCCAATTCTTTGAGTAATTAAAAACAACTAATCAATCTAACAGTAATGAAGGAGAGAGAAATGAGAGTATCGATCTGTCCATGGGGCTGTACCCATCCTTCATTTCCTTTCTTACTTTCAACACAGTTCTCCAGCCCCTGTCACATGGGTGTGACAATATCATCACTGGATTCACATACCAGCTTTCATCTTTGTTTTCACTGGGGTCCTTCTAGCTTAGAACCACCTCTTTCTATGGAATAAAAGTCTCTATTCACCATAACTCCACCATAATTTGTATAATTCTCTCTACTTGCTAGCCAGATGTTTATATTATTTTCACCTCAATCTCAGAATTTCAGTACCATCCTTCAAGCCTCTCATTTTGTTCTCTTTCTGGTCTTTAGCTTGGCTTCTCATCCAAGTTTTATTCCCTATTACTTCTCTAGCTGTTAACTTCTGCTACTATGTGGTTCAACAATTCAACTTTCTATTTTATCTTATCCCAGTGCCCCTGCTCCATTTTGTAGTCTTTACTTCAACTATTAATTTTTGATATATCTAAATCTCATAACAATTATTGGATATGGTTATGCTATGTGTGTGTATATATGGGTATAAGGCATAACTAAACATGTAATTGATACCCGCTATTCATGCATGTGTTCATGTCTACCTAGGAAGGATATGGGCTATAAACTTAATGTTTGTTTCCCCCAAAAAGCCATATGTTAAAACCTGACTTCCAATGTGATGATACTTGGAAGAGGCGAGGCCTTTGGGAAGTGATTACATTGTGAGGGAAAAGCTCTCATGAATGGGATTAGTGACTTTTTAAAAGAGGGCCCAGAAAGCTCCCTTCTGCCCTGCCGTGTTAAGTTACAGTGAGAAGATGGCTCTCTGTGAATGAAAGCTGGCCCTCACCAGACACCAGATCTGCTGGCAGCTGGATTTTGGACTTTTCAGCCTCCAAAACTATGAAAATAAATTTATGTTATTTATAAGTCACCCAGCCTATGGTATGTTTCGTTGTAGCAGCCCATTTGACTGAAAACAGTATGTGTAAGTCAAATGAGTATGTTATTGGACATTTGTGATTTGCTAAACTGTGGAGAAATAGGAAGGATATTGTATAGTTCAACTAGGCTAGAAGTAACTGTGGAAATCTCATGGAAAATGATGCCAGGAAGAGCTAGAGATAAACCTCTGTCAACCTCCTAGCATATCAAGATTCTCCTAGAAAAGCATAAACTTTTCCATGCACTTTGTGCTTCCTTTTCCCTGACCAGGTTCATTTCTTGCCTCACATATCTTCAAAGCAGAAAAAGTCAGAATGATGAGTCAAGATTGCCTACACACACACACACACACATACACACACACTCACATGCACACACACACATACACACACACATACACGCACACACACATGCACACACACACACACTTTGAAGAGTTTAGATTCTGCTTCTAAAAAGATTATTGTTCTAATGGAAATATGTATGATTCTATGCCTTTAGGGATATCTCCACTGCGATAATGACATGGGAGCTTTCCACAGAATAGTCCAAAGGGGGAGTAAAGATACAGTTTAATAAATCTGTCTGCATTGCTTCATTCTCTCTTGTAATATTGGATGATTGTGTAGTACGTATTTATTCATAATGTGTTCACATAATAAATCCTTATTATATAAAAAAATGGCAAGAAACAATTTGGAATAAAGACTAACATATTGCTGGAAAGTCTCCAGTTTTCCACCCACTAGAAATATGCCATTTACAACATTATTAATCACTATCTTCGTATTTTTTTTGTATTTTTATTCCTAATAAGTTAAAATCTCAGAACAAGTTGTTTTCTCGAATTCATTATTTTTATAAATACTCATTATATTAATTCCCTGCAACTTTCTTCTTGAATCCACTCTTCTGTGTGTAATCAATTGGGTGTAATCCCAATTGCACCTTGGTCAGTACAGAATATACAAACGCTGTATAAGAAAAGCACAGCCTGCTCCTATTGACAGTGTTACCTGACATATGTCCTGATTACAAACTTGGCTTCCTGGAGAGAAAGTGATCTATGCCAAAATAGAAAGTGGAATCCTTTAAGCCTCCTCTGTCTAATACACCTCTTAAAATGGAGCCACAATTCACTTCATTTCTACAGAAACTATCACTAGACAGAAGAGCAATAACTTCTGACCCGTAGATCATCTCAGACTTAGCAAAGAGCCTTCATTTGATATTTAATTTGATACTCACTCTGGAAACCACAATTGATCTTAGCTGAAAGGGTAATGTTAAAATGCAAAAGTAACCAAATGTTTATCAAAAAGATGACTTCAACTTCATAAATATGAATGAAAAACTAACTAGAATATTATTAACTGAATTTTTTTAAATGAACATTTTTACTGGTGCTACAACTACTACCTAGTTAATTAATTTGACACTACCTAACATCATGATTGCATTTTCTAAATCTCTGGGAATATATTGATTTAGTGGATCATAGGAAAAAACATCACCTCAAAAGAAAGAGAACAAATTTAGTTAATGTAAATTCTTATGCTACAAACAGAAAATTAGTATGTCTATTCAATTTTTATCACCTAATAGTCATCCTAAGTATAATTTCTTGACCATGATAATATCACATGGACATTCTCAAAACACAGTTTAAGTGTTGGACTTGAGAGTTGGTGCTTGTTTTATTAGCTTGCAGCCCTAAGGCAAGACAGAATGAATATCAGTCACCCAGCTCAGGGTCAAACCCTATCTCTGATTCCATGTGGCCTTGGAAAAGTTATTTAACTTCTCTGTGCCTTAGTTTCCTGATCTGTAAAATATAGATCAAAACAGTACTGATTTCACAGGGGATTATGGAGATTCAATGAGCTAATATTTTTAAAGCACTTAGAACTGGCACAAATTATGTGGTATATCAGTACGTGTAAAATAAATGTAATATATTTGGATAATTAATCTAATGTCTGTAATTCTGAGTTATTTCATTAGTAAATATAAATTAAAATAGTATTTACTTCAATAGATTTTAAAAATAATTTAATGTAGATTGCATTAAATAAATATTATCTTCTATAATTATTAGCTATTAACAAATAGAAACAAAATTAAGTCTCCATCTAGCAGTAATGAGAATACTTACAACTGACATTTCCAATTTACTAGTGGGAAAAAGACAGTTTTATTATTGTTATCAACTTGGAACTTAGAATCAGGCAGCCATTTTGGTTCTGCCATTTACTAGCTTTGTGATATCGTATTGATATTTTAGGTCACACATTTATTCTCTGTTAGTCTCAACTTCTTTTGAAAAATGTGATAATAATTTTTTGTCTGAGGGTTGTTATGAGGATTAAGTGAGATCATGTCTGCAAAGTAGCTGGCAGATTGCATGCATTCAATAATTAGTGGATATTAGCAATTTTCATTTTTTTGTTCCAGGATTTATAACTCAAATTACATTTTCCCCAATAAGCTATATTCTAGATTGTGGCCAGTAAATTGGAAAAATCTATGTAAGACTATTGCACTAAAAAATTATCTAAAAACAAAAACAAGCGGCTCACTCGGGAGAGTGTGGTGCTGATAACACCAAGGCCACGGGTTTGGATCCCATATAGGGATGGCCAGTTAGCTCACTGGGTGAGCATGGTGCTGACAACACCAAGTCAAGGGTTAAGATCCCCTTACCGGTCATTTTTAAAAAAAAAAAAAAAAAAAAAAAAAAAAAGCTGAAAAACAAAAGCAATGTCCCAGTAAAAAGCATAGCAATCTAAGTACTCACTTAGGAAATCTGCAGTATAGCTATCCTCACTAGAGGGAGCAGTCTTCTTGCAGTAATATCTGTCGTGGGATCTGTGTCTACAAAGGCACAGATGTTCCCACGGACCAGTTGCTCAGTAGCTGTCCTCTTTCCTGTGGATCTGCACAAATTGCGTTGCTGTTTTTCTAACCCTAGCTACAGAGTCTTGAGCCAATTATCGTCTACAGTTCATCACACATTATCACTGGTTTCTGCAAATCTACTTTCATTTGTTTGTTTATTTTTATTCTCTTTTATCGGCATAACTAGGCTAGCCCATTATGTTTGCAGGGCTGGAGCAAGAGTATAAATGGGAGCCATGGCCTCAGGTCTGTGGCTCACTCCCTCTCCCTGCTTCCTGAACTGCAACTGGCTTCAACCATATACATGTGAATGCCCCAGGCTACAGTCAGTAGTCCTTCCTCTACCACTGCTTTCCTTCTTGGGCCTGAGGGTGCCACACTGACAAAGACTCTCTTCTTGACCAAACTGCTACTAGCTCCACTAAGCCTTCTTCTCAACTAGGTTTCAATCTTGGGCTTTCAGTGTCTGTCCTTGTTGGGTCCCTGTTGCCCACAAGAATCTTGTTTAGTTGATCTAACCACAGGCAGATCAAATTCCTCATCCCCACCATATCCCAGGTGATATCTGATCAACCTGGCCTGCCTTCAGCATGAATCCTGTTAGTTGGGTTAGCCCTCTTTGGAATTTTCTATCCACTAGCCACGCGGCTCCCTAGCTATAAATTGCCACTTGTCCATGTTATATTTGGCATTGAGCCCAGTTTTATCCTGAGGTCTCTTTTAACCTGTTGCAATAGTTCTTGAATAAAATCCATTTTTATTACTTTAACTACCATCCAGCTCTAGTTTTTCTTTAAGAACACCGTGGGTAGATAAACCCAAGAAACAGAGCTGCACAAGCCTTAGAAGTGGGTTTGGGGTCCAGTTACTCAGTGGAGAGGCCCTTCAAAGTGTGGGTTTAGGACAGGGCACCCCGCTGCCCAATTCCTACAGTTCTACTGCTGATTCTCCCCTCCTCTCTTCCTCTCTCTCCACAAGCAATTATTTACACGTTAAATTTGAGTATTTTTAATTTAATGAATATATTACTGAACATGAGTATTCTTGTTTCGTATGCATATGTTTTTAATGTAAAAAATGATAAGTTAGGGCCGGCCTGGTGGCGCACTGCTACAGTGCGCCGCTTGGGAGCGGGGCAGCATTCCCGCCGAGGGTTCGGATCCCACATACAGACCGGTTCCCGCTCACTGGCTGAGCGATCCTGTTGCCAGTCCTGGTCCGGTACAGGTGCGACACTGAGGGTTGCGGTCCGTTGCCGGACACGAAAAAAAAAAAGACAAAAAAAAAAATGATAAGTTATACATTTAATTGTGGTTCTTTTTATTTATTTATTTTTAATTTTTATTTATTTTTGTGTGTGCGTGGCTAGCTGGTACAGGAATCCAAACCCTTTGACCTTGGTGTTATCAGCACCACGCTCTCCCAAGTGAGTTACCCAGCCAGCCCTGGTTCAAATTTTTTTTTACTAAGCATTATGCTTTTTATAAGAATCGCCCATGTGGCTATGTCTTTATCCACTCATTTTCTAACTACTCCACTTTACTCCATGGCATGTCTCCACTACTTTTAACCTATCCAGTTTCTCTGTGATAGCTGTCAATGTGGATTCAAACCGCCTGGCAACTCAAACAATACCATAGCTGTATATGTACCTTTTTGGAACTGTGTGTATCCAGGATATATCTTGTATATATACATCCGGGAGCAGAACTGCTTGCTCATAAGCCAAGTGTGTACTTCATTTGGCTAAATAGCACCAGTTCTCTCCAGGCAGCCCACATTCCTATGAAGGATTTTATGTCCCTAAGTGTCCACCAACACTTGATTGAACAGCTTTCTAAATTTTTACTGGAATCAAAGTGATATCTTCTAATAAATAGTTTTAATTTACATTTCTCTGAATAGCAAGGTTTTTGAGTTTATAATTATACGGTTTTTAATAATTGGCTTCTTCTGTAAATTATCTATGTATCTTGCCTACCTTTATATTTTCTTACTGATTTGTAAAAATTCCCTGTGTATTTTAGATATCACTTACTGTTTATAGAACTTGCAAAAATCTTCCATTCTGTCAGCTGCCTATTAATTTTACTGATTGTGTCCTTCGTTATAGAGAATCGCTTGATTTTGATATAATTAAGTTTTTCCTCAATTATCTGTGATTATGAAAGTTTTATTTCAAAAGTTTTTGTAGTCTCCTTCCCTTACTCTTTTCTCTTTATATGATTACTTCTCACATTAAGGTCATCAAATCATTTAATGTTCATTACTATGTATACTATTAGATTGAGATACCATTTTATTTTCTTCCATATAGTGAACCAGTTTCCCCAAAATTATCTACTAAATAACCTAATTTCTTTTACGTACACGATCTGGGCTCATTTTAAGTTATAATGATTTATTTGTCTCTTTCTATGCCATTACCATGCTGTCTTTGTTACTATATAGCTTTGTGTATAATATAGCATTTGGTACATTAAGACTCCTCTCCACTTAACTTTCATACATTAATTTAGCTCTTGTGAATCAATAAACCACAGTGTAAATGCTATATAGCAATTTTGATTGGGATTTCTTTGAATTTATAGACTAATTTGGAGAGAATTAATAGCTTTATATTAACTTGTTCCATCCTTTAACATGAAATATCTCTGCATTTATTCAGATCATGTTATAATTAAAGTTTTACTCCATAGAGAGTGTATGCACTCTTAAATACAAAATGTTTAATAATCCTTACTATTATTGTGATTACTATTTATTTATAATTTGAAAAATAATTTTATTTGTTAATATTATTGTAGAGAAATGCTACTTTTTTTGTAGGTTGATTTTTTATTCATTTTAATAGGTTTCGTTGACTAGGTTTTCCCTCTTAGTAGAGAAACATATCATCTATCAATAGTGATATATTTATCTCTTCTCACCCAATTCCTTCATTTCTTGCTTCCTTTTCTTTCCTTTAGTGTTGAACAGCACCTCCAATACTATGATAAACAGTTGCATTGATAATGGGCATCCTTGTCATGTTCCTGAACTTAACAAAAGAATGCAAGGAGATTTAAGGTATAGTATTTTCTCTATAACTTCAATTTATAATCTTTACCAATTTAGAGATGTTTCATTTCTACTTACAATTGGCTAAAAAAAAAAATTAAGTCAAAAATCATTGTTAATCTTTAGCAAAAGTTATTATTTTTCCAATCACGTTAATTAGCTTGGTTTATTTCTATATAGTCTATTAATGTGACAAGCTATATTTATCAATTCTTTTTTTTAAGTAGTTTTATTCAGGTACTATACAATTCACTTATTTAAACTGTACAATCCAGTGACTTTTAGTGTATTCACAGAGTGGTTAATAGACCCTTCTGTTATCAAAATATTCTAGCTTCTGATGATAAATCCTTACTTGACCAAATTATTATTTTTTACATTTTAATGTAAATTTTATTATCTGTCTATCTATTATCTATTTAATGTAAAACTCACAATTGTCACAAATTGAACATACTTCTGTATGCATCTCCCAGTCATGAAACAACATTACTAGAGCCCCAGAAGACTCGTTCCCTTCTTGTAACTCTGTATCTCTAAGGGAAACCACTACGCTGAGTACACATTACTTCTTTATGTAAATAGAATCATACAGTGTATATTTTTGTATCTCACTTCTTTTTTCAACCCTCATGTTTTGAGATGGATTTATCTTTGTATAGCTTTTGCCTATTAATTCTCATTTTTGTATAGAATTCCATTTGCATGAATATACTATACTTTAATTGCTCATCCAACTATAAAAGGAAATTTGGGTTGTTCCCAATTTTTGCTATTAAAATAGTGCTGCTGTGAACATTTCTGGTCAATATCTTTAAATGAATGCAAGGACACCTTTCTGTAGGGTCTGTGCTAGGAGTGAAATTGATGAGTTACAAGATATATACCCATTCAGCCTTCATAGATTCTGCCAAAAAGTTTTTTATTCTGTTATCTAATGTGTTATTTTTTATGCTTGCATCTATGTTTACAAATAAAATCAGCTTGAAATTTTTATTTTCTCTCTTATATGGTTTTGGGATCAAGATCCTACTAAACCACCTTGTAAAATGAACTGAGTAACTGCAGCTCTATTTTTATTTTCTCCAATAACTTATATAATCGTATAATTAGATATTCCTTAAAAGTTTGGTAGAACTCACCTCTAAAGCAAACTGGATTTTTTTATTTATTATTATTATTTTAGGAGAGGTCTTCTACAACAATTTAAATTCCTCTAGTATTTATTAGTCTATTCATGTTTTTAATTTTTTGAGATAATTTTGTTTTGTATTTTTCTAGGAATATTTTCATTGATCTTGGTTTCAAAGTTATTTCTTAAGTTTTTCATAATATTCTTTTTGTACAATGCAGATGCTACTGTGTCTGTAGTTATTTCCCCTTTTTTATTCTAAGTTTGTTTATGTCCTCATATTTTTTCTTGGCAATGCATAACAAAGACTCATCTATCTAATCAATTCAATCAGAGTCGGTTTTTGATTTTGTGAGTTCCACACTTATTATTGTTTTATATTTTTGTTGTTGTTCTTTATTCCAATGGTTCCTTTCCTTATTTAATATTTCTTTTTTTTTTAAGAAGTACTCTGTTTATGGTTTTTTTCCCTCGCTTCCTGAGTTAAATATTTCTCTTACTTACTGTTTACTGTGGTTAGATGTAGCCCCTAAAAATTCATGTATTGCAACCTTGACCCAGTTTATAAGAGTGCTAAGAGGGTGGAATATCTGGCTAAGATATTTGAAAGGTGGGGCCTTTAAGAGGTAATACAATTGTGAGGTCCGTGCCCTCATGAATGGATTGATACATTTGTGGAGTAATGGGTGTGGTTCTGATGGCTTGAAAGGAGAACAAGTGAGAAGGTTAGCTCTCTTGCTCAGCACATTCTCTCCATGCAACACCCTACATCCTGTAGAAGGCCCTCACCAGATGTGATCCCTGCCTTCAAACTGTAAGAAATAAATTTTGCTTCTTTAGAAATTACCCATTTTCAGGTATTCTGTTATAAGCAACAGAAACAGACTGATGTAATATTTGTTTTTTGTTTCCTAATTAATGTTTTTAAATCTCTAAGTTTCTTTCTAAATTATGCTTTAGATGTGGCTCACATATTTTGTTAAGTATTATTCATACCGATATTCAGTTCAAGGTACTTCTTAAATGTCTTTGATTTCCCTTTGAGTTTTCCTTAAATGTTTAAATATTTAGGACTATTTAGTAACACATGATTTAGCTGCCAAAAATTAGATTTTAAGCTTTTCTTTTGTTATTGTTTTCTAATTATTATTACTTTATTATAACAAATACGATCTGTAGGTACTGATCTTTGACATTTATTAAAGCTCTTTATAGGCTAACACATGTGATCTATTTTTGCAAATCTTTTGCATGTAATTAAAGAATGCATATTACTTCTCTTCTGGATATAGTGTTATGGTGTTAATACATAGTTAATTGTATTCTCCACTTACACTTTTGCTGCTAGTACTATCAGTTCCCAGGAATAATGCATCAAAACAGCCAACTAAAGTTGTTGATTAATCTTATTTTTCCTGGAATGTTCAGTTATTTCTTTGATTCTCTGATATTCAATACACATATATTTTAAATGAATATATTATGTCTTTCTATTATTACTCTCACCTGAATTTTACACGATTTTTATCCTTTATGTTACATTTTAAAACTTCTTTATTATGAAAAGTTAAACACAAAAGTAGAGAGAAAATAGAATATTAAGCCCCGACTCCCATCAGCGGGCTTCAGCAATTATTATTTCAGAGGTATTTTATCTCTTCTTTTTTTATTTTTTAAATTTCAAAATCATGTCATTTAAACCTTTAATATGTATGTCTTGAGTGATAAGGATTTCTTTAAATACAATAACCATGCTGCTTATATTTCTTCACCTGAAAAAATATTCTGACAGATATTAACTTTCTTTTGGTTAAGTTTCACTCAATATTTTTTTACACACATTTGTTTTCAATATTTCTGTATCTTTTTGTTTTGTGTTTTTTTCTTGTGAATGATTTATTGCTGAAATTTTTAAAATACAGTCTGAAGACTTTGTCTTTTAATTGATGGGCTTAGTCCTCTTCATTTGTTGTAAATATCATAGTAGGTCATATTGCTGTCATCCTATTTCATATTTGATACATCTAATACTCTCTCATTGTTTCCTTTTATTCTCCTGCTTCCCCTGGATAGAAATAAATTTCTTCTGTTGGTTTAAGTATATATTTTTTTATTTCTATAGGGGCTGTCCCTAAGACATATACTTCTATGTTTTCACTGTTACTGAACTCTTATACTTATTGATATCTATATTTCCCTACCAGTAAAATAAGAATTGAGCACTTTTATTTCCCTTTGGTCTCTATTAACCCCTCACACCATTATATTGACATCATCTCCTAAAGCTTTTTTAGGGTTGATTGGGATGAATAAAATAGAACCTTGTTTTCAAACAGATATTCAAAAGAGATGATTTTTGTTTATAGTTTCAAAAAAAAATAATTTGCAAAGAAAGCAAATAATTTCAAGTTTTACTAATTTCAGTTTAATAATTTCAGTTTTTAGGAGCAGGACTTGAAGAGTTGATTTATGTTTATCAAATTACATACATCATCCTGGTTTCAAATTAAAATTAAAACTCTTCTACATCAGTATTTCACTTGTTAAAATACATAATGCATCTTAAATAATGCATCTTAATAGTTCTGTCTAAGTCAGCAACAGAAATTAAATTCATCCTTTTGTTATTTAAAAGATAAAATGTGTAAATGTAACCAATGTGACTAATTCAACTTTATTTTTGAGACAATATACACAGGGTGAAAAATGGATAAAGAAACTGCTACAATTTTTGTTTGCTCTCATTAAGCACTGGACTTCAAAGATCTAGCAGAATATCCCTCTGAGAAGATTCCATTGAAGAACTATGTGCCCCTTTAATGTTAATTAAACAGGGAAATACTGTGGCAAAATAAAATAATTTAAAGTATTTTTAACCAAAGACTCTCTGTCAAAGAAATCTATCTATATTTTTCTGTGCCATGAATTTAAATCTTTAAATTTTTCTTCAAAGACCTCTTCATATTCTCTGTGCTTAAAGAAACCATCCATTACAAATTATATGACCCTTCTATCAGTTTGACCCTGAGTCTACCTGAATTGAAGGAGAAAAAAAAAAAAAAAAGAAAAAAAGAAAAAACAATACCAGTTTGTAATTGTTTTTGCTAAAACAGATGAACATTCAAAATGAAAATAGACCTTCATCAATTTACCAATTTGATTTAAAAAGAAACACATAGAGAAGGAATTTTAGAAAATGTATCCATTTGGTGGAATTTTTTCCTGCTAGTTTCTTAAATAAGGAATCACAGTAGTTTTGGAGAAAACTCTTGTTGTTATGCAGCACAAGTTTAACTCTCTTCCAGTTTATAGAAATTGCAGTAGATATTAAAAGTAGAGATTTAATCCCAAAGAAATTTAGTTTCTGGTGGGAGAAATAAAGAAAATTCATATGTTTTAAGCTCTTTGATACCTTAGTGACATCTCATTGGGACACAGAGATATTAATGGTGACTTACATCAAGATACATACTAATTTAGGCTCTAAGTTGACCCCCCCCCCCCTTTCCATTTATGCTCAGCCTATTCTCTAGTACATTGTTTCTATTACCTCTTTGGCAGTGACCACAGAATAATCCCAACTTCATTTTTCTTGAGCACCAAACCCATCATGCAAAGTGCCTACCAGACACTCCTCAAATCCTCTCATATTTACAGAGTTCAGTGCTAAAACCATGATCTTCCAAGCCTAACCTGTTTCCCCCACTGCATTTCCTATTGTTTGTAAATAGCACTATTTTCCACCCATTTGCACAACATTGATATTAAAGTCATTTTTTATTTCATGTTTATTTCTCATGTGCAAAAGTGATGAAATTTCATTATTCTATTTCTCTGCTTAAAAATACCAAAATATGTCTTCCTGCCTACATGATAAAATCTCTAAAGTCTATTATAGATTGAATTGTGTCCCCAAAACTTAACCCCCATTGTGACAGTGTTAAGAGGATGGGAAATATTATTATGACAATTTAAAGGTGATTGGATTGTGAGGACTGTACCCTTGTGAATGGATTGATCCATTATTGGAATAATGGGAATCGTTCTGTTGGCTTTAAAAAGAGAGTGAATGAGGAGATTAATCTCCTTCTCTCTGCCCTGCCATATTCGTCATATGATACCCTGAGTCATCATAGTCACCACCATGACAAGGACCTCACCAGATGTATTCCCTGGACTGTGACTTCGCAGCCTCTAAAACTGTAAGCAATAAATCTTGTTTCTTTAAAAATTACCCAGTTCCAGGTATTTTGTTATAAGCAACAGAAATTTACTGATAAATAGTCTGAATCATAAAGTT
Source organism: Galeopterus variegatus (assembly GCF_000696425.1). Classification (NCBI taxonomy): domain Eukaryota; kingdom Metazoa; phylum Chordata; class Mammalia; order Dermoptera; family Cynocephalidae; genus Galeopterus; species Galeopterus variegatus. The sequence continues at coordinate 1,040,469 of NW_007726223.1, read as the reverse complement.
CCTAATAATTACATCCTTGCTTTCTGTTCAGTTTTCTGTAATTTCTACACATGAATAAAGTGTGATAATTCTCACTCTTAACTTTGCCTGCAACCATGGAAACAAACAAAAAAAAATACTTCCAAACGTCTATAAAGACTAACTACAACACAAATTACCACAGGAAAGTAAAAATTTTTATTTGTTTTTCAATAATAAAAATGACCTGTAAGAAAGAGCTACAATTACAACACAATGCAATAATTAGAGGTAATTTCCCAATAGTAATTTGTTTCAATGTATTAAAAGCTCAGAGGAATATGGTCCATTAAACAACCCTTTTCCTGATCCCAAATGATAACTTCCTATCTGGTAAATTGGTTACATTTTCTCCTTATCCAGGTTTATGTACTTTAAAGTAATACTCTCTGGATATGCTGCCTTATACTCCTAAAATACATATTTAAATACACTAGCCCCTCACTAGCAGGACCCAATAAAATAGAGAAATTGCAAAGGGCAAAAATGTTGGGCTAAATTTTCACCTATCTCTACACAAACTATAAACAAAATATTCTATCTATAAACAACATATTCATAGTGAATTATTTTTTTTTTAATTGAAACATTGATTGTACAGATTTAGGGGTGCGGAGTTAAATACATTGTATGCTGATCTATTTAGGGTAATTAGTCTATTTATCATTGCAAAATGAAATCATTTATTTGTGATGTGCACATTCAACCTCCTCTCTTTTAGTCATTTGGTTGCATGCAATAAATCATTATTGATTGTAGATTTCTGGGTCGACTGTGCACCAATAGGGCTTATTTTTCCTATTTCATTGTACGTCTGTGTCCATTAAATAGCTTCTCACTATCTCCCCTCTGCCCTTCGTCTTTGCTGCCTGTAGAATTAAAAGTGGGAAATACGTTGATATAAAATCTTTCCTTAAGAAAATGATGATTTGTGAAACCATTTGAGATATTTAGCAAGATATAAATATTTATCTTCACTCTCCAGGTTGCATGAAGAGCAAGAGTTGGTTTATAAATTTGATATGTAAGCCAAAAAGAAGAAACTCCATATTTTAAACATCAACCTTGAACAGTATTCAATCCAAGAAAGGCCAGCTCAACTGTTTGGAGTCTTTGGTCATATTAGGCATGTAGTTGGATATTCTAGATGCCTTAGGTATTTCTATAACAATAAATTGTTGCTTTGAAGACTAGACATTTTTCCTGGATCTCTGAGGCCAAACAAGATCTTAACTGACAACGTTTTTAAAACAATAAGTATGTCCAAGAAAGTCCACACTGAAAGAGCACTGGAACTGGAAGACTGCATCTACTACATAACGGCTGAATATTAAATTGTTCTATATGTTATTTTTCTCTCTTTTCCTCTCTTTCTTTCTCTCCCTTTCTCTTTAGAATTTACTACTCAGGAATTTGTTCTCTTTTTGAGGCATAGATTCATAGTTCATTTTTTATTATGAACTTTTTCAAGTATACAGAATTATGTCGAGAGTAATATATTAAAATTGTAATCTAATACCCAACTTTGTTAAATTTTACTCTATTTGGCTTATATATGTTTTTAAAAAGAAATAAATTATTGTAACACCTGTAGCTCCCTATGCCTCATCCTTTCCCTGTTTCTTAAAGAAAAATCTATTTTGAATTTAGTGCTTAACTTTTCTAGAAAATTTTTTGTATGTTTACTACTTACATATGAATGTATGTATCTATAAACAGTATCATTTGCTTCTTTAAACTTGATATACTCCGTATCATTCTGTTTGCATTCTCACAGTCCTTGATTTTTTTCCCCTTTAACATTGTGTTTCTGAGATTTTTCTGTGTTGATACATTCAGTCCCCCTTTTTTTATTTAAACTTCTGTATCTATTTAGTGACTATTCTTCAATTTATCTATTCTCCTTTTCTTAAATATATAGGTTGTTTTATTTTTTCTGGAATGATTAATACATATATGCAATACACATATTTTTAAAATGTCTGCTATTGCAAATGTGGAAAAGTTTCTCCAGGGTGTACAGCAATTGTGAAAAGCTGGTTCATGGGATATTTGCATTTTTAACTTAATTGGATATTGCCAAATCACTCTCCAAGATGTGTGTTTATACCAATGTAAACAAAAAGAAATAGTATATGAGCTTCTGAAACAAACAATAAAGGTATTTGCAACTCCATCTTTCTGGGCAAGAGTTTTCTTGACTAATAAAGCCACGTTAATGCAGATAGCAAGTTGTGTGTTTACAAATGCTTTCAATACTCAATTTAAATGTTATGCTCTTGTTTAGTCTGTCTTGAGAATTACTCCCGTGTCTTCCTACTTTCAAATAAACATACCTGGAATTTTCTCAATTATTAATCTTGTCTTTTATTTACAGTAACATCTTGGACATGATCTAGGAACTATAAGTGCTGCTGTGTTCTGAATGTTTGACCCCACGCCCCTCCCAAATTCATATGTTGAAATCCTAACCTCCAAGGGGATGGTAATAGAAAATGGGGTCTTTGGGGAAGCAATTAGATCATGGAGGTACAGCCCTGATGAATGGGTTTAGTGTCCTTATAAAATAGACCAAAGGAAGCTTGTTCACCCTTCCCACCATGTGAGGACACAATGAGAAGGCACCATCTATGAACCAGAATGTTTGCCTCACCAGACACAGTATTTGCCTGTACCTTGATCTTGAACTTCCTTGCCTCCAGAGGTCTCACATTGCAAGATGGTGGAAGCAGAGAGAGAACAGAGAAAGAGCAGAGAGAGACAGTCTCCTCTCTTTTCTTTTAAAGTCCTCAGAACCACGCCACTGCCTACCATTTTTAATCCATTCACTACTGCATGGTCCTACAATCTAATCACCTCTTCAAGGCTCCACCTTTCAATTACCATAATAGGACTTCCCCGCCTCTTAACAGTCACAGTGGGGGCTAAGTTTCTAATACATAAAACTTGGGGATACAATTCAAGCTTCATTGAGGTTTGGGGGACATAAGTCAATCCATTACATTCCACCCCCAGCCCCCCAAAACTCTTCTCCTCTTCGTATGCAAATACATTCATTTCATCACCAAAGTCTTAACTTGTTTCAACTCAAAAGTTCAAAGTTCAATGTCCCACCTTTGAAATCAAAACAAGGTATCTACTTCCAAGACACAATGGTGGGACAAACACAAGGTACAAATTCCCATTCCAAAAGGAAGAGATAAGCATAGAAAGGGGTAACAGTTCCCAAATAAGTCCGAAACCCTTCAGGGCAGGCATCAAATCTTGTAGCTGAAGAATCACGTACATTGACTCCATGTTTGAAGTCTTCTGTGGGCTGGTATGTGGGCTGGTATGGGGGTTGGGTACCCAAGTCCTCGGGCAGCTCTTCTTCTGCTTTCCTGGTCTCAGTTAATGCTTTAGCTCTCTCAGGCTAGTATTCCACTCTGGTAGCTCCACATGTCAGGGGCCTCCATGGCAGTTCCACTCTCATGGCTGCATTAGGCATGGCACTGATGGGGTTTCTCAGCTGCAACTCTGACCTCACCTTTCCACTTGGCATTTCTGTAACCAAGACTCTATGCAGTGACTCTGCCATTGTGACAGATCTCTTACTGGGCCCCAGATTTTTCTTTGAAATTGGGGTGGAGGCTTCTAAGCCTTCACAGCTCTGGCATTCTGTAACTCTGCAGACCTAACACCATGTGGACACAGCCAAGGCTTCTGGCTTGTATCTCTCAAAGCTGTGGGTCCAGCCATGCCTAGGGCTGATGTAGCCATAGCTAGAGCAGCAGAGGTGCAAGAAGAAGCATCATGAGGTGGTCCTGGAGCCCGTGGAGGGCACTTCAGGTCTGTTCCCCAAGACTATTCTGTCTCTCTAAGCCTTTGGGCCTGAAATGGGAGGGTTGGCCCCAGAGGGTTCTACACTGCCTTCAGGGCCTTTTCCCCTTCTCTCGATAATCCCTTTCTTTTGTACTAATCTTCTTAGCACCACTGTATTTTTCTTCTGAAAATGCTCTCTACTTCTCTGCCAAATGCCAGGCTGCAAATTTTCCAAATCTTTACATTTTCCTTCCCTTTTTAACTCTGGCTTTACGTTGTGCCTTAGCTGCCATAACTCAGTGTAGGCTATTACATGTAGCCATGCAACTTCCTTAATGCTTTGCTGCTTAGAAACTTCTTCTGCCAAATACTTTGGTTCACAACTCTTCAGTTCCATTTTCCACAAATTCCTAGGGCATGGACACAATGCAGCCAAGTTCCTTGTCAGTTCATAGCAAGGTTGATCTTTTCCCCAGTTTCTAATAAACTCCTTATTTCTACCTGAGACCTCCTTAGAATGGTCTTTACAATCCATATTTCTATAAACATTCTGGTCACCACCATCTAACCAGTCTCTAAAACATTCCAAACTTTCCCTGGTTTTCTTGTCTTCTAAACTTGCACCAGCATCTAGGTTTTTTCCAGCCTGTTCCTCTAAATTCTTCCAGCCTCTCCTCAACACCCAGTTCCAAAGCCGCTTCCACTTTTCAAGTATTGGTTATAAGGAACACCCACTTCCCTGGTACCAATTTTCTGTATTAGTCCATTTGTGTTGCTTATTACAAAATACTTGGAACTGGGTCATTTATAAAGAAAAATGAAATTTATTGCTTACAGTTTCTAAGGCTGGGAAGTCCAAAGTCCATCATGTGGTGGTGACAGTGACCCAGGGATCACACATTGCAAGATGGTGGAAGCAGAGAGAACAAAGAGAGACAGACTCTCCCCTCTCGTCTTTTAAAGCCCTTAGAACCTGCCCATGACCACCATTTTTAATCCATTCATTATGGCATGGTTCTACAATCCAATCACCTCTTCAAGGCTTCACCATTCAATTACCATAATAGGATTTCCCACCCTCTTAACAGTCACAGTGGGAACCAAGCTTCTAATACATAAAACTTGGGGGACACAATTCAAGCTTCAGTGAGTTTTGGGAGGATATAATTCAATCTACTACACAGTATAAAAAATATCTACTGAAAATTTTCAGGAAATGTTTTCTTTGATATTTTATTTAAATTCTGTATATAAAATTTGTTTAATATATTTGGGGTTTAAAAACAAAATTTGCACACAAAGCAACACTGTTTATAAGCATAGAACACTAATGTTTGTGTTTTATTATAATAAAACCAAAATATACATTTAACAATTCTCTACTATTTTATACTGCAAGACTACATTTCTCTCAAAATAGTAAAACTGTAAATGCAAAATTGATTGCTAACCACTCACAATACCAGAATTAAATTACATGATTAACTATGGCTTCTGACAGATTTTTTTGCCCTTTCTCAAAAAATAATCTATCTCAAACTTTCCATAAATACTTTATACTACAAAATATTTAAATGAGAGGTAAAAGTCACATGCATGCTCCTGTCTTTGCACTTGCAATGTGTAGAATATGGGAATCTTAGATTTTATTTTTTTAACCTGAGATGTAAGTTGAATTATGTAAATTTATGGTCATTTACTGAGAGGAATATATCTTTCTATAAAAACATCTATTCCTAAACTGTCCATTCTCAGTAAGGCTAATCAATTCCAACATGTTGTGTAAGACAAATGTGACATTCTAAAGGCAGGATAGTTCAATTTTGATTTCCATTTGTATTTATATTATATATATATAGAAAAGAAATATATCTTGTATTTAAGTTTAAGAAAATCAGTGTTTAATGAGTGCTCTTTATTATTTTGTAGACATCTGAATAGGATCAACTTGTCCTCGGAAATACAATTTTGATAATATTGAACAACAGGCACTGACTTTTTTTAACTTATCTTTTAGCTGAGTCTACACAATTCATCAGGAACAAAATGTAATAGCATATGAAGAACCAAAATATAGATCAAAGGCAAAATTCAAGAGTAAGACTATTTTGTAGCCAGCATAGTGTACACAGCATTACTTTAGCCAACAGTATGATGAGATTTTGAATTTCTTCTACTGCTGTTATGGCTTTTGCAAATTACTAAATTTCTCTATAACTATCTTTCCATTTTTAAAGTAATTTGGTTGGTTTTAAGAAATGTTTATTCAGTAATATGAATGTAGTGTTTTGAACTCTTTGGGAAAAAAGGTTCTACATAAATTAATTACTTAGACTATCCATTTCTAAACAAACTCTTAAAATTTCTAATAAATTAAATGTAAATGAATACAGACAGGCAGGATTCCACTTAGCAGCATAAATAGCTGGAATGAAATGCAGGTGAGCACACACAAAGAAGTGGGATATATGTATTGAAGACAAGGGAGAAAAATAGGAAACCAAGAAGAAACAGACACTTTAAGCCCCTCTCAATAGAAAGTTGATTTCTTAGCATATTTGAAACTATTAACTACAATATTTTTCATTATTTCAAAGCAAATTTGGAAAAATCTTTAGTGGTGAGGAATTATATATTGTGTTTGTGAATTTAATATATTCATACTGTTCCTCTAAGTGTTCTAAACAAAAGATTAAAAAATAAAACATAGTTCCAATATCCTCTTTCTTTAAAAATACACAGAAAATTTTTGTTCCCATATGTTGCTTTTTTATTATATGAAATTTTATTTTGCTAATAATATTTCCAATGTATCTTAAGTAATTATCATAAATTAATAGTTTTGTATCTAAAGCGGGCAGAATATTAGATATAAGGCATAAAATAGGTTACCGAAATTTTGTGTGAATAATTAAGATTAGAACAAAGTAACTAAAAAATGATTTGAACATTCATATTTAGATGAAAACAAAATTTATTTTAACAAGTCAATCCTAACGTCTGAGCTTCATGTAATTTTTTTCAAAGCCATTCATAATTTGATCTTACTGTCTGATACACAAATATTTGGAAATTTATAAAAAATAAAGCATGGTCCCACTTTTTTGCCTTGAGCTGCTATGAGTTCCTGAAACATTTTTATCCCAGCAAATCAATAGTTACAAATAGTATTGTTATGACATTCAATTAGTAGTCTGATCCTGCCACAACTATTCTTTCACATAACTTTCTAAAAGAGTGATTAATTCTGATTTACTTTTATTAAAATTATTGCTTAACTTTTCCTTATAATGATAAATCTACAAACATTTTGAGTATAAGATTAAATGGGGGTATGTAACTTCATATGTCAGTGTGACTACTTTGGGATAGATAAGCAATGCAAATAAAATGAAAGTAAAATAATGTTTTGAACATAGAGCCAGTCACAGACTCTGTAATAAGTTGCCCTGTAATCACATGGCTTTCTCACAGACTTTTCTTTCAAGATACGTAGAATGCATGAGAAATGAGCAACGTCTGTTATTTAGTTTTCTGAAAAGCTGCCTTCCATGTGAAGAAGTGACTAATTTTTCATTTCACACTATAAATGGCGTGAAAAGGCAAAACAGAAGAAGGCTAAGGGTTTTGTGTTAGAAGAAGGAAAGGTGAGTCCTGCTTAAGCAGACAGGAAACACAACATACATACTTAGAGGAAAAGTCAAATTGGAAACATTTGATAGTGTTAACAAGATATGAATGATGCTTATGTTAATGTTGTGAGTTTATTTTCTTTACGCGTGGTAGGCTTATTTATTTTTAAGTTAATAAAACTACGCTACTTTTACAACACATCACCTCTGAAATGCAAAAAGGTTGTTTGAAGAAAAGATGTCAAAGAGTTCATTTAACCCTTCCCGTTGTTAAAATTTTGCACTTATTCTGTTATTCAACAAATATATATTCAACAAATATATATACCCAATCCCTACCACTGTCATCTACTTAATTCTATCTCCTCTGTATTATATATTGTTTTTCCCATTCACTCAAATATAATCCAATAATCCAATATGCAGGAAGGAATAAAGGCAGTAAATGAAAATAATATAGAGTATGATAAATATTTAGAAAAAAGAGAGGGAACACATACTGAAATACCACCGGTTATAAATAAAGCATGTTCATCCTTCCCATGATAATTTAGAAATCTTAGTTTTCCTCCGACTTTTACTAGCAGTTTGGACTATAAATTGGCAGTTACTTATAATCTAGTGAAAAGGGCTCCATTACATTTTGCCCATTTTATTTGTGATTGTTCTTCCTTTTCATGGGGATATGAGTTTTCCCCAAAGGCAGAATTTATGGCTGTCTTTCCTCTGTCTCCTATCTGCATACCTTCCTTTTAGGATGCAGTATACATCATGATGTTTCCCTTATTTTATTAAAATATTCTCCATATTTTAGTAAAATATTTATTAAGCATTCTGTCCCTGTAGAGCTTAGCATCTATTCTAGAAACACATAACTGAGCGCCAACTTCTCTCTGGGAACCTGTTACTCCTGACAAGTCATAAGGAATCCTGGGAGAAACATTAATGCCCTTCAGTAAATCAATGTTGCAGTATGTTAAATGCAACCGCTATGGCCTGAAAGAAATAACGCACTTTTCCAAATTTCTACACCATACTCACTAGGATAGTTCCTGTGGATAATGTGAGTTGTCTTAATTTGTGTCTTCCTTCCAATTCCTACCACAACGTAGCCAGTTCTAGAGTGGAATGATATATCTGTTCATGAGAACATGGCACAACTGCACGATAAACTCCATGCTTAATGGACCTAAAAAGGAGTAAAGCATCTTAATACAATATCTAATTTGATATTTGCCTAGCTCAATTACTCGCGTGACATAATAAACTCTAAAACTCAAAAAATAAAGCATTTACAAGTGTGAAGCCCCTATTTTGAGGATAATTCTGATATTTTGCAGGTACAAGTTTCATTCCTGGAAAACTGGTGTAGATGAATTATTTGCCCTTACCATCCCATATTCACCATATGTAGTCCTATTCAGACTATTGTACCTTAGCAAAACTCTATGGAAAGCATTTATGAGTTAGAATAAGGGATGTTCAAAACAGAAGACAGTATTTTTGCAGATAAAGAATTCTTTTCTTTAAATTAAATAGAAAACTACGTGGCCATAGCTCTAGGAAGCTCATCCAGGTCTCTGTGATGTCTTCGATTCCGTTTCTTCTTCATTTCCTGCATGTGCTTCCACTTTGGGCTGCCCTTGTTTCGCTGTCTCCGCTTCTCCCTGTGCCACATCTGTTCGCAGTACTGGTCGAGGCTGAAGTTTGGGCTGCTAAGGATTTGGATGTAGTCTTTGTATCTCAACCGTGACTCAGCCAATAGATCCTTAACCTGCCCCTCCTCATTCTCTGCCCTCTGGGTATTTTCCATCTGCTCATTCTCAATGACATTCAAAGTCAGCTTTACAATGGTGTGGATGAAAGTGTGCTCCTGGGCTTTGCAGTAATACATCCCAGAGTCCTTCCTCTGCAGACTTCGAATCAGTAGCCCATATTCCGTTTTAATGATCCTTTCATCGGGTTTCAACTGTAGAATTGGAAAAATATAGGTAATAAATTAAAAACAGAGAGGCCTATGAGCAAATGAAAACAGGCTACATAGTTTTGCTTAGATAAATCTAAAAGATATATTATCTGTTTCTCCATCATCAAGCAAAATATTGTCAGCCACAGTCGGAGAGGGTAAAAAAATTCAACTAAAGTAACAGCTCCCAAACCATATTCTGAATTTTTCACATTTGTATCTCATTAAGTATAACTGAACCTTTGGAAGACAGTTAATTTTTCTCCCAGTATACAGATAGGAATGAAAAGCTGTGAAAAAGTAATGACGTAAAACTGGAAACTATCAACGGACCTTCTTTACAGAGATTTCGGATACTAATTGGTGTGCTAAGATCACAAATTGGTATCTCAATTCCAGAACAAGAATGTAATATTAACAGGCACTGTGTAGAAAAGGAACTCTAGTGCATGCTACTACCTGTAATGTAGGATAGAACAATGATTCCAAATGGAATTCACTCTGTTTTCTAGACATCACCAAATAAATGATTTGAATAGCATATGGAAGCTATAAATGGTGACTTGTTAAAAGCCAAGTGGAAAGGCGTGGATACAGCCTTTTGGATGTTAGAGCTGTAACTGAGTAGGACCATAGTCATAAGGTTAGCAACATTTGAAGCTGAATTTTCCATTTTATTATAGATTGAATTGTGATACTGCGTGTATATTTGATACTTTAGACTATGACATTTGTAGAAATATTTGCCATACCTCAGTATACCATAACATGGTTATGTGATTTCAGTGTGAAAAAGCACAATGAACAAAAAAGAACCTCCCCTGAAATGTGATGCTCTTTACCCTTTGAAGCAATATTACTGAAAGACAATTCAAACATTAAGCTTTCCTGGCCCACAGTCTGGTGTGAATCGTGAACCTCTCTTCAGTAAAACTAGAGGCATGTTTACCGACACAAGAGCCCTGTTTAATGTAGAGTATTGTTGAGTGGTTCAGCATTAAGTGGAATAATAACAACAAAGAAGTCTGGAAGATTTCCCAGTTTACACATTTGCCCCTGTATCGAAGACTTTTAGTTGATGAAAATCAAGTAGGCATAAAGATGGCTAAATTAAATTTATTCACACTGGGTGGACTATAGTCTGCATCATTATGTGAAAAATATGTAAGAAAAAATCTCTTTAATTCTGGAAATATGAGAAAAGGAAAAGCAACACCTCTGGCTACCAGCCCAGTTAACTAACAAGGATATGGCAAACCACCCTCTGTGCCAGAAAAGTGCAGCTGGCAGGGTACCATTGGAGGCCAAAGGCAGGTCACAGCTCAGATTCCTGGTTAATGAGGCTGAATGGTCTCCAGGCCTGTCTCTGTTTTGCACTGAATCCACACCACCAAGGTTTGTTTGGTTTTGTTTGTTTGTTTGTTTCCCCTTACTTTGACCATTTGGTGAGTTGAATGTATAGTATTCTTTTTCTAATGGGTTTATTCTAAGGGCCCAGATATTTTAAAATTCTATTGTGATACAAACTAACTTTGAATTCATTTACATTCTCAGAAACTATGAGTCTAATGCCTAAAGAAATGTGAATTTGAATTGTTAGAGTTCTAAAAGGCCAATCTTAAACAGAAGTGGCAATCTCAAATTTAATACACGACATATATATTTTTTTCTTTTAAATAATTTCATTGCAAAAATTATCTTACAAATTTTAAATAAATCTTTGATCTCAAAATACTGGTTCCATAATCTAGATTCTGGTCTCTATCTGCTCTGTTCCCTATGATGACTCATTTATCTTCCCCAACTGGTCTCCCATCTATCAAGTTGGTGGCATAGCATATGGTGTACTTGGGGGGATTAAAAGCAAAGCTCTCTGCAGGTTAAAGTGTGAAGTATTATTAGCAACATTATAGACTACTGCCATGTTGCCTGAGAGCTAATATTCTGAAGTCTTTATTTCTGTAATTATCTTAATAGAATATGGCCTGAGGTCATCAGCATGACAATCAACGTGAGTACCTTCACTTTCAGTTTAGCTCCAGAAATTTTTACATAGCTGGTATCCTTGCTAATGTTAAAACTGCTCTTAATGTGGCTTTTACAGACTGTCACAGCTCTGACTCAGTACTTTTTACTGTGCTCTTTAATATTCTGACAGGAAGAAATTATGACTTTGATTTCACACATATTGTGTAACACTTCATCATTATTTTTGCTATCCTCTTTTTGTATCCTGTTTATGTTGTTTTACTCTGAAGTCTGGTTCCTTTCCCTCCTTTTCACTCTTGTTCTGTCCCCACAGGACTCAGAATTTCATAAACACCTGGCATTTCATTACTCGGTCATGATCCTTCACCTTTCCTTTCTTCTATGGAATGTTAAATTTGTTTTTTTGGTTTTTAAGCTATAAATATAAAACTTGCTTTAATAGACTTCAGTCTTTCTGGATTTTCCTAATGTCTATTAGATCATTTAACTGACATTTTTTGCACCTAAAATTTCAAAAGGGTGCCTTAAAAAAAATGGCATCTTTGATAAAATACATTTTGAATTGACATACAGTATTTTCAGAGGATTTTTGCAATTTAGAGATAAAAATCTGTGACCCAGAAATTAAGAAGTTGATTAACATTTGCCTGCCTCATATTCTCATTCTCTGTAATGCTTTCATTCTGTGCTGGAATAGGATGCATTATGCAGACTGTATCTAGACAGCGAAATGTCAGCACAGTCAATTTAGAAAATTCAGCTCCTCTGCAGAGAGATAATGTAATCTTTGGCCACTGATTTAAACTGATAGAATTTTCTGCATTCTAGAAATGATTAAGTAAAAACTGCTCAACCTTGCAAATCAAAACCATGCTTGAACTGGAGTCCACTATCCATTTGCCTAATGTGAACAAGGATAATGTATTTGGCATTATTAAATGTAGATCTTCAATGAAGGGCAATTCATTTAAAATGAAAAGAGTAACATGGAAGAGACAAAGGACATTTAGGTCCTAAACAGCAGGTAAAAGTCAGAGACTTTGTCTCTGATAATGGCAGCTCAATGGTAATTTCTTAACAGATAATTCACCTGTCAGTTCTTTCATAGTTAAAGCATTGCACATGTCTTGAAAAAGACTACAGCTTCAATATCACCATTCTCCAACAAACAGAAAATATTAGTAGGGGAAAATTAGGATTAAAGAAGGAAGAAAGCTCACATTATGAAAAAAGCAAATGTCTTTAAAACTGTTGCAAAAATTTCTCTGTACTTAAAGTACTGAAAAGTTTTCTGACTTAATATGAGAGATAGGAAAAGGAACTGGAATGCTATCACTTGTATACATGTTTTTAAATTTTTTAGAGTATACATAAATGAGACTGTACATCATCCACTTATTAATATACCACAAAACCAACAATATATTTTCAGGAAAACATTAAAAAAAGAAAACTCACTAAAAAGTAGTACTGGAGCAACTGGCTCATTGTTTAAAAGAAAAAAATCTTTGCTATGAAACTTTTCCTAAAAATCTTTCTTACAAAACTTTTGTAGGAAAGTTAGGAAATGTTAGGAACGCAAAAGAAATAAGCAATGATAAATAAAATAAAGTTACTTATAATATGTATAAATTTAAATTATTAATATTCATAATATATGAAGGGCTTGTTAAAATCATTTTTAAGTGAGTTTGTCAATGTAAAATAAGCAAATGACAGACAAGGAAATTCACCAAATACAAGTGAAACCAACAACCAAGAAACATGAGAAAGTAAGTTCACATCTACTAATATTCAAAGAAATAGATATTAATACAATCTATTATTTATATTAAACTGGTAAACACTTTCTTAAATTATGATGCACAATTTTGCCTTGGGAGTTTAGAACAAGCACTAAAAATATGGTGATTTTGATGGGAAATTAGCTATATGTGGTTGTTTATCAAAAGCCATGAAGATAACGAATGTCTTTAAGTCACTTATTTTACTTTTAGGAATTTGTGCTAAGAAATTAGTTAGAAAAGTAGGGAAAAATTTAAATATAGGGGAGTTCATTACCATTTTTTAAAGAGGGATAATAAACTATTTAAATAAGGTATGGATCACTGTGGCTTCAAGATGGGATGGGTGAGAGGAAAAACACGGTATGAACATTGAATGACAGGGGAAAATGCTCACAGTGCAATGGTTAGTGGGAAAAAAAAGTTGAAATAGACATCAAAATATTACTCATGCATATCTACACTTAGTGGCCTCATAGTTCTTTATGTTGGCCCAATTTTAAAACCATTTACAGTGCTTTTTAATAAAAAGAACTAAACTAAAATAAAAACCCACAAATGGGGCCGGCCCGGTGGCGCACTGGATAAGTGCGCCGCTTGGGAAGTGCGGCAGCGCTCCCGCCCGAGGGTTCGGATCCCACATGCAGACCGGTTCCTGCTCACTGGCTGAACGAGGCGCGGGGGCAACGCCGAGGGTTGCAATCCCATTGCCGATCCCCGGTCCGGTACGGGGGCAACACTGAGGGTTGCGATCCGTTGCCGGACACGGAAAAAGACAAAAGACAAAAAAAAAAAAAAAACCCACAAATGGAACAATGCAAATATTTGAAATTGTTTTGAAAAATGTTATTAAAATCCACAGAGAAAATACGGTATGGTAAATGGTATAAGGCATTACCTCTTTTATTCATTCAGATCCCAAAAGTTCAACAGAAGCTTGGGGATTGCCAATCAACTTGTTAGTTACAGCATAAATATCATCAATTTCAAAAACAGCTTTGTAAGAAAGTCAGCAGATAACTGACTCATGACCTCCCCAATAGCACCCAACGGTGAAACAACTCAGTCAGGAAATGTTCCCCTCCTGTCAGAGAATAACCTGGTGAAAGCCTCTCTGCTGCAGGAGATCATGGTCCCTCCCTCAGGCTTTTTTGAGTGGAAGAAAGATTCCAAATGTGACCTTATGGGTAAGGAGCAGAGGCATCCTGCTGGGAAAAATCCTTCAAATATAGCCTGCATATTGCCCTTTTTCTCAGCTCAGGAAGCAGTACTGCATATCCTGGACAATGTGAAACTGCTTAAGGCAAATGAAAATACCAGTTGAAATATTACAACTAAGATACTTTAAAGTAAAATTCAATAAATACACTATTTCTGCTCCATTAAAATTCATGGAGCATGGTACCATCATGACTATATGATATACTGTTAAAAGGTACATTAAAGTAATGCACAGCATTTACAGGAAAATGAAAGATTTGAATGCACAAAACCATAGGCAAATATAGGTATCTATAACTGAGAGATTAGCCCAAGCAGAGTACCACATCTTTTGAAAAAGTCAGATTAAACTTACCATGGAGAAAAAATCATGTATGAAAAATATTTAACTGAAAGCAATTCTCAATCTTTATTAGCTACAAACTTAAAAATACCAGTTTATGACATTTAAGCCTAAAATATTGCAATGTAACTAAAAAAAATCCATATGTTAAAAAAAATTCAGATAACTTCTTCCAATATTTCTCGGATAAAAAATAAATGCTGTATGTTTTGAAAATAAATAATCACTTCTATATCAGATAATATTTCAATATATATTGGTTAAAATGGGTCCCTTAAAATAAATATTCAATGTAAATACAGATCTGCCATAATCTCAGAATTTATGGATGTCGGTAATGATGAAAATCAAGTTTTATTGGAAAAAATTTGACATAAAACATGGAGGTATTCCCTAGGTATTAAGTATGTAAAAATTAACATTTTCACATAAAATTTTATTCATGTAGATCTTAGATGAACAATATAAAAGTGGAACTCTATCTTTAAATCAATTTCTTATGACAAAATTTGATTCTTCTACTCCAAGGTTTCTCAACCTCAGCAGTATTGATATTTGGGCCCAGATAATTCTTTACTGTGAGGGACTGTGCATTGTAGCATGTTTAGTATCATTTCTGACCTCTATCCAGTAGATGTCAAGAGCAATCACCCATTTGAGATGACCAAAAATGTCTCCAGACATTGACAAATGTCAGCACTCTGAAAGCAAAATTTCCTGAGGTAGAGTTTGAGTGATTACATTTACTAGTTTAAATGCTTATAGACTTGTCAAGGAGCCTGGTATTTTAGAGAAATTTGGTCAACTTATTTACATGAGAGAAAAATTGAGTGCTAAAGAAGTTATAATGTGCTCATGAATCCTCAGCAGTCAAACCATAGGTAAAACTAGTGTTTTCTAAACAAATGATCAGTGCTATTTCTTATTCCACACATCCTCACTGATAGAGACTATCAATAATTTTATATGCATATTTACAGTTGTGAAAACCTCTGCTTTGAAATTCTATTTTCTCATATGCATTTTTTTCATTTAATTTTCACAGTAACTTTTGAATTTATTTTATTCACTTTAGAAAATTCTGGCTCAGTGCTATTACCAAAGGTCTCAGGACCATGTTTCAACTCAAGACATCTCATTCTGAATCCTGTGTTCATTCCGTTACTCATTACAGTGTCCTTAGTTTAATATTGGGAGTTTTAGAACTGCAGTCTGAGCATTATTGCTTTCTCTTTGCCTCTTTAATTAAAAAAAAAAAAATTCTGTCAATTAACCTTTGTTTCATGACATTCAAATAGAATTAATCTAGGATTTCTCAGACTACCCAAACCTCTCTCATTAAATTCAGTAATATATACAACCTATATATCTCACAGAATCTCCTTGATATGTTTCAATCACATGTATGTGTTAGTAAAACAAACAAAAAAAGTCAAAAGAATAGAGTATAATACTTATCCCTTTGTTGATTTAATTTTAATACATAAAAGTGAAAAGGCATGGGCCGGCCCGGTGGCGCACTCGGTAGAGTGTGGCGCTTGGGAGCGCGGCGGCGCTCCCGCCGAGGGGTCGGATCCCATGTAGAGACCGGTCCGCTCACTGGTTGAGCACAGTGCGGGCGTGACACCGAGGGTTGCGATCCCATTACCGGTCACGAAAAAAGACAAAAAGGAAAAAAAAAAAAAGTGAAAAGGCATGTATGACCAGATATTTATTCAATTTGCTCATATGATATGGTGAAAATAGATATTTCTGCTTTTATACAAACAACGTTTCATTTTCTGATCTAAATTGGACATAGTATGAGTTAAAATTTAGTCATTGTGCTACTGTGGAGGGAAAAATTTTGTGTTGTTCTTCTTAAGGAATTGTCCTAAAATATACACAACCCATAAGAAATGAAAATTTGGAAAAAAACAATAATGTAAATTTCTCATAAAAATTCAGTCTGCTTTTAAATATATTTTATTAAGACACTTCTATTAAATTGGCCAATTCTTATCTCAAAGCCATTGCTATCTTTGATGTTAATAAGCATAAACTGTTATTCTTTTTATCAAATAATGATGAGAGCACAATATGGTACTAAAAGTTAAACATGTCTCACTATCAAAAACTTTAAGTTTTGGGCCGGCCTGGTGGCGCACTGCTACAGTGCGCTGCTTGGGAAGTGCAGCGGCGCTCCCGCCAAGGGTTCGGATCCCACATACAGACCGGCCACTCACTGGCTGAGCGAGGAGTGGAGGCAACACCGAGGGTTGCGATCCCATTGCCGGTCCCAGTCCGGTACGGGCACGACACTGAGGGTTGCAATCTGTTGCCGGTCACGAAAAAAGACAAAAAAAAAAACTTTAAGTTTTATACTATTTCCCTCAAGGTGGAGGAATTGGGTAAGGGACACAAATTTGTCTTGATGAACATGCCAATTATATTGATTTGATCATCAGATGCTGTACACAAATACTGATAGTTAACTCTGCACCCTATGAATATGTATAGTCAAAAATAAATAAACAAACAAGGAAATTCCAAAATACAAAATAAAATAAAATATTGAGAAAAAATAAATGTTAGTATTCTTTGATGACACCAACTTACCTCCTCCCTATGTTCATCTCCTGACCGCTGGATATACCATTTAATAGATGCTTGTTGGGATTTAGGCATACATTCCAGAAAGGTTGAATTAAATTCAATGCCAAAAATCACCTTTTCATCAGCAGTTTCATGACTAATGCCTGGAAAGCAAACATGGAATAGGAGATTAACCTTGACCTGATTTTAAAAGCAATGGGAAAATAGACTGATTTAGAACAGATGCCATGGGGAAAGAATCATGCACATTATTAAAAAGAAAGGAAATTCATGTTATAATATTGTTACTTAAGAGTCAAATATTATACAATAGATTGATTTTTAAAACTCTATCTCCATATTACAAGTTCTACTCTTTCATTAATACATTAACTATTTGCAATTGATTTTTAAAAAATAGTAATTCATGAGATCTAACTCAAAACACTGAGTTTCTCTGATCTGAGTAAACATTTTGCACCTTTTAATGTTTTAAAACCTTTTTGTTTATATAAAATATAACTAGTTTTGTAGATAGTCTAGAAGAACAGTTTACTTCACTTTTAAAGAGAAATTCTGTCATGAATCAGTCCACAGAGCTGAGCAGGTAACATTAAGAAATGTTGATGTCAGGAAAGTAAGTACAGCGGTCTGTAGTTGATGAAATTCTATAGTGATAATAAGCCAGATACTCTAATACTCGGAATGTGAACCTTATTTGTATTATTTACCAATTATTTTTCTCTTTTATTCAGAGGGATTCTATAGCCCAACATGCATTTGCTATGAGATAGCTAATGAGATGCTAAAGGAGCAGTATCTCAGACACCTTATTCTTGTAAATCAACTGCACCACCATCTGAAATACATTCCATCCAGAGAAATCAAAGGCTGCGTCCCATGTGTGATCTGAGATCTGTAGCTCAAGTTTGATCAAATAAAAAATGACAGCTGCTCAGCCTGGCCCAAAGATGCACTTTTTTATTGTATATTCATTCAGATATCTCAATTCTACAGATGGGCCTTCTTAGCATTTTAGGCATTAACTGAAGAGTAAGGCTTCAGAGACTTAAGTGAATCCTAAGCCTAAGCACACACAATTACCAGCAAATGGCATGAATGCACATACACCCAATAGTTAAGAAACTTCTTTTGAACTTATTTGGGTTTTACCAGCAACGATTAAGTCAAGCATGCTGACACCATTATGAATTAACCTCATATAACCTTCAAAATGTGTGGATTCCACTTAAAATCTGTAATCTATCAACTATTTCCACCTATTCATCGTACTATATCTGCAGTTTTCACAGTTAATAAATTCCTAACTCACAGAAAGATCACCAGTGCTGGTCATGGAAGAGAGAGACATACACCATCTCATAGTAACAGACACCGTTTTCCTGAGAAAGGGGGTTTGTCAACAAAACAGAGAGGATGCAGACTAATTGTTAGGTTAGGGGGCAAGGGCTCAGGAGAAACTCAGACCAATTCCACCCAAGAATTGTCAATTAAGTAAAAGATAAATTAGTGAAATCAGCTGGAAAAGTGAAATAGTGAGCGGATTGTCTGAAATCCTTTTTCAAATCAGTAGAAATAATGACTCTATGACACAAAGTCATCTCTACATTGATTTGACTGAAAATGAATTTATTGTCAATTCCAATAATGTTTGTTTCATTTCCAAATTTTAAATTTTTATTTTAAAAAATTTTAAAATATATGTATACATATATACATACATAAACATACAGTATAATATATATTATTTTATTATGATCTAATTTTTAAAAGTGTAAAAGTTGTATATAATAGTGTTTTAACATAGACGATCTATTCATTAAGTGTAAAATAATTTGGAAAAGAGTATTTTAGTCTTCCATATTTCTATCAAAAAATGTTTTTCATAGTGAAGTACCTAGAATATTTCTTTATAATAAATTATGACATAACATTGAAGTATGAGATTAGATTTGATTCACATTTTAAACACAGATCATGTACATGCATTGCTAATTTTATTAATAAACATGCAGTATCATGGCATTTAACAATTTAAGTAATGAACAAAGAAAGAAAAGAAGGAAGAAAAGAAACATCTATTTGCCAATTATTCAAGACTTGATTTCCTACTAAAGTGCATTACACATTTACGGTGGATTAGAATCAAGTCATCTCCTTTCTTCTTTACTACAAATTATCATCCAAATCCGCCCTCTCTCTCCATTAAAAACAAAGTGCTTTACTTTGTAAATACCCTCATGATCTCTACTTTAAGTCCCACAATTGATTCTCTGCCTCTAGCTTCTCCTATTCCAAGCAATTATCTATTTGTCTAGTTGTCAATTACTTTTATTTTGAAAAAGCAAATTTTCTGAGAAGCCTGAAGTAAACATACACTTCATAGAATAACAGAGAGATAATCATAAATTTAACTCAATCTGTATCAGATCTCTCTAATTTTAATTGCTGTTACTTCATCTACTTTATAAAATTTAACTTTCTCCTTAAAGCATGGCTCAGATGCTACCCATCTGAGTATTCCTCCATTTACCCATCCATTTCACAAATATTCTTGTGTGCCTAACATACTGGCACTGTTTTAATTGCGGGGATGAATATGACAGGCAAACTCACTGCCCTTAAGAAAACTGCATCCCAGTGACAAAGTAATCAAGTAAATGAATAAATAAAGAACAGTATCTGGTCATATCTGCTACAAAAAAGTAAATAGAGTAGGGAATATCAGGTAGAAGGGCAGAAAGGTATTTCAGATAGGGTGGTCAGGAAGGGTGTCTTTGAGGAATTAATATTTATCCATAGAATTAAATGATGTGAAAATAGCTATGTGCACATCTGAAGAGAAGAGTTCTTCAGATACAGAGGATAACAAATGCAAACGTATCAGAGGTAGAAACTAGGTTGGTGCTTTTGAAAAAGAGAGAGCTAGTGACTGAACCATGCAACAGTGATGTGAGAGAGTCAGAGGATACAACAGGAACCAGGTCAAGTAGCATCTTACAAGCCGTGGTAAAGGTTGTGGATGTTTTACTCATTGTTCTAAGAAACTAGTGAAAGATTTTAAGTAAGGGAATGACATGATCTGACTGAAGCTTTTAAAAAGGTTACTCTGGCTAATAAATGGGGTACAGACTGAAGAGGTGCCAACATGGAAGAAGGAGACCAGTGAAACAGCTGCTGGAGAGGTAAGGTGGCTTCAGGTAGATTGACATCTATGGAAGTGATGAGAAGTAGTAGAGTTTGGCCACAGAGCCAGAAGGACTTATGGAGAGTTGGTGATAGGATGTGAAAGAAAGAACAGTGTAAACATGACTCCTAGCTGCTTTTTGACTTAAGCAGCTGGGTGAATGGTGGTGCTATTTGTTAATGTGAAAAAGACTGCTCAACATATCGGCTTTGGAGAAGGTGACAGAATTCTTTCTCACGCATAAGTTTCAGATGCTAATTAGGCATTCAAGTGAAACTGTGAAGTAGGCACATAGGGAAGAGTTCAGAACTGGACTAGGAATATCTGAATCAAATAGCCTCTGATGGTATTGAAATTGAAGGTATTAGGGAATAAGTAGGCAGAGAATGGAAAAGTGACTTGGGGCTCTCCAATATTTAGAATGTGGGAGTAAAAGGAAGGTTAACACACTCAGAAGGTGCAGTCTGCAAGGTAAGAGGCAACCCGGGGGCATGCGGTGCTGTGGAAGTAGAAGTGTGCTGGGCACGGTTTCTCTGAAAACAGAGGCCTGATTTTCCTGGTGTAAATACCTCTACCATGGCTTATTCAAGCCACCAGTGGTTTAAAACTAGCTCACAAAATTGCTAAATAGTAATTAAACAACTAGCTGTCATGAGGCCACATGAACTGGCTCCAGCACACTACTACATGGAGGTCAAGATAGGAAAGTGTTTCAAGGAAGATGGAGTGAGAGATGAAGTAAACACGGAAACTGAAAACTGGCCATTGAATGTGGCAGGGAAGACTGCTGGTGACCTCGACAAGAGCGGACTGGGTAGAGTGATGGTGATGATGATTAAAATAGACTGTGTGTAGTGGTAAGCAAGAGTGGTACATGGTGACGTAGAGACAGTAATTGTAAGTGCCTTAGGCAGCAGCTGTGTTTCACTTTCTCTGTAACATTTATCATCATCCGACGTAGCATTTATTTTACTTGTTTTTATGTTTACTGTCTGCTCCCTCCCCTAACACACACCTGAATATAAGTTCCATAAACACACAGATTGTTTTCTTTTTTGTTCATTGATGTATCTTCATTACCTACAACAGCCCCAGGTAAGTCTCATATGCACATGTGAAGTATTGCATACACAGCACACGGTAATGATGGCTAAATAAAATATTGGACACGACAGGGAGTCGTGGACACATTAGAACAAACACACTGTTCTAAACCAGAGCTTAGTTTTCAAAAGAACAAAGTTATGAGTTAAAAATAACTGTTTTGTTTTTAAATCAAGAAAATACTGTTAGACCACCAGTTATAGACTATGAAATTTGAGTTATTTCCATCCCTGGTGGGGTGGTTACTAACAATGTGCTAAAGAAAAGTGCTTTCCTTCACCCTTGAGAGCAAAAAGTAACTAAAGCTCTGGAATATGTACTTTCACTGAATTTTTTCTGTTTTCAGACTCACTCACTGCACCTCCTCTCTATTGTCCACCCTGCCCCTCTCCTAGTATGACATTCTAGATCTTCCATTCGACTAATTTTTTTCTGAGTGATAAAGCCTCTGGTGATCTCTCTTTTCACTAAGCTCCCCTATCACTAATTGTGCCTTATGACATCTCCCCAAAGAATCACAAGCTCCCTAAGGAGTTTCTTTGTCTCATAATATACCCAGGACAATTATATGCACAAGAAAGTCACTTAATAAATATTTACTGATTGAATGAATACATGAATTAATAAGTCAATACAAATAAAGTATAGGCTACCTAAAACTTCTTTCTAATAAGTACCTACACTTTACCAGGCTTTTCTGAGAGGTCTCTATGAGTTTACTCTACATGTCCAAATGTTTTTGGCTATATCCCGCTTTATCTCTAATAGCAGTTTTCAAACTTTACAAGGATGAATATGCCAGTAAAAAAGAAACAAAAGCTATGATTTAGGAATTTTAAAAGACATATGAAACAAATAATGATATAATAAATAAAGGATTATTCACTTAGGCATGTAGACAGGTTGACATAGAATTTCCTGTTGTTTTTCCAGAACATTAAACAAAATGAGATCTTCCTATATAATAGATGTTTTAAGTCATATAATAAAAAGACACACAAACACTAGGCTTAACATTTTAAATGGGAGAAAAAAGCATATTAAACCTATACTTACTGTCTTCTATGTCCCAGCACTGGGTGATTGGGTCCCCATACTTTACATCTTGGCGTCTAGCTCGCCTATGGAAAGAGGATTACACAAATTAGAACTTCAAGCATGATAATCGGAATATAGAAAGGCTACATCTAATGCTAGTAACAGTGGCAGATGCAAAACTATGCTTGTCCTACTGCTCAACTTAAATGCAGGTCAATTTTCCAATCAACCAAACATTAATCCAAATATTACTGGTAGTAGAGTCTTAATAAAACAAATCCTTTTTTGCCAATAAGATGACCTGAATTTTATTTAGCTGTTATCCTTTTCTCTTTCTCTGATTTTTGACAAATTATTCAACAGAACAGTTGGATATAAATATAATCCAGGTTTTATATATATAAAATGGAGATAACTATTCCTACCCTCTTTTAGTCAGTCATTGGGAAAGTAATTGAGAAAGCAATATAAAAGAACTTAAGTAGTGGGTAGGAAAGTACACATAAATATAGAATATCTTATGTAAAGATTCATTATTACACAGAGTTGATTAAGCAACAAGTTATATACTGTCATTTGAAATAGAAGTACAAGTTTCATATGGCATAAGTGGCTAAATGTTGTTTCTATGGGCTGATGTATATTTCACACTGATTTTCTGGTAGTGGTGATAATAATAGTAACAATAACAATAACAGTGGCTTTTGCATTATGTTACATATTCTTTGACAGAAAATAGTAACTATTGTATAAAAATGGAAAAAATCTGCTACAGCTAAATGGCTTACACTCAGTATATTTTCATTTGCTTTGGCTATTTTATGCTGCCACTGCAGCAATCAGAGAAGTAACAGTAAACCTTCTGCAATATCTAGGGTCCTCCTTAAGGCAATGCTGATCAGATGACAACCTTGCAAAACATTCATTCATCGTATACATCTTTTGGCTCGTACAAATACGTTAGGTAAGGGAAAACTTCACAGTGGCATATCTGTAAGATCAGAGATGCAATCTTGGGAAATACAAGAAGAAAAATTTATGATGGTATAAGGAACATAAGGTCAAGAATGTTTTTAAATCTTGGCTTCTAAAGGAACAGGGTCAATTCATCAAACTGAAGGTTTATTACCAGCTAATGAGCATTCTTGATGTTTAGCTTCTACAAAAGCATTCCCCAAAGACTACTATGATAAGTACACTTTTGGCCAGAACCTATAACAAAATGTGAATGACTTTAAAGTTTTAATTTCTAATAATTGTATTTACCCACTTACATTTAATTCAGAGATTTCAGAACATTTAAAACGTCTACTGATTTTAAGCAATATTTGCTATTATACTATACATTCAATCTGTGATTCCCAGAATTTAGAATTTGACAAATAAGTAAAATTTCAAAAACAAAGTGTGCATGTGGTAGTGAGACTAACATATGATCACCTGTTATTTTGATTTTAAAAAAAGATTTAAAGAATAAAAATATACCATATATAATTTGCTGACATTTTGCTTAAAGGAAAATATACTCAGAGCAATACTTTAGAAAATAATGTTACTATAACCCACATTTTAAAATCATTATCATATTTAACTACCTTCAATCATACTGATGGACATCCAGTTTGTTTCCAGTTATTTTGCTATCAAAAACAGTGCTTGAAATGAACAACCTTGAGTATATAACTTTGTAGCACTTTTGCATGTGTGTATAGAATAAATTCCTAGCTGGGAATTGTTGGCTATGTTTAAGGGCACATAAGCAACGAACTACAAACAGCAGGCCAACAGTTTGTTGTTTAAGTATACCTGAGTGGCAGAAATTGATGAAATTAGAGTTATTAATATAAAAATAAAATTGTACCAAGTCACTGGTAAACACCGTGGACTGTACATTATCCACACTTTTACAAACTCACATTATCTGCACTTTTACAAACTCATACATTGATAAATTACTTGCAAAATGGTAGGGAGGTATGAGTATATACTCACACATATTTAGATATATGAAGGAAGAAAATAGGAAAAGTAAAGTAGTGAATAAAGACAATGTTTTAATGGTCTTTGACATAAATGAAGGAAGCTAACAAAGAATTTATCAATTTTTTTAGCTCCACATGTCAAAATTTCAGAACATCTGTTATATCCTGCTTCAAAATTTAGTTTGATGTGAAACTATAAACATTTTAATTTTAATATTCCTTGCATGGACCAATTGCAAGAAATATTTTCCCTTTGGCTTAAACTGTTAAGACGAGGCATTTGTTTGAGATATTTGTCTCCTGGAAAAGAAGGCTTCACAAAAACTCAATGTGCCTTTCACCTTTTTGAAGTGGGTGCATATCGAGAGCATGCATTTCCATCCCAGGCACAGTAGGGGTCTCTGGCAAGACAACAGTCAGCACAAGCTTTCCCATAAGTGTCGCATCTGTGCAAGGAGAGCTGAACCAATCCGTCTCGGGAACCAATGTACAATTGTTGCTGCAAATCAGGCAAAACAAATGAATTAGAAGCCTCTTTCAGACTAGTCTTAAGAACTTCCCTTTCTCAAAGACCACGTGACAGATTTAAATCTGTTTCCTCTGGTGTCCTGCCTATTGTTAATGCTTGTACAGAAACATAACAAAGAATAAAATGTCATTCCCTTCTACTCCTGGTAGGATGGTGGTTTGAAGAAGTCAGCATTCTATAGAACTAGAGTATGCTTGGCAGTAATTTAAGAAGGTCAAAACCCAGCTGCTATACTGAAGAATTAAAATGTCAAATTTCTTCTCAATAGTAGAAAATATTCTTTGGTTAGATTACATCAAGCACAGATGCTATAAGCAAAACTGATGGTCTTCCTCTGCCATGGCTCATCTCATTAGAGATGAGATTTACATAAATTTTTTTGAATTAATCATTTCATTTGCTAATGAAGTATTGATCCCTGAAAGAACATGGGCTATAAATGGAACAGAAAGTATTCGGTATCACTATGAAGAAAGTATTAAGCAGGGTTGAGGGATTTCCATATCACAAATGAAAGGCTGAAGGATATTGAAAGAAACATAAAATAAAATTTCATTTAAAAAATAAGTCCTGAAATTAATGCACTGCTCCCTATATGCGTTCATTTGCGTGTCTGTGGTAGTGATGGTGGAGCGGATGGGATGATGCAAGTGCCTAAGCCATAGTCTGTACCTTCAAATAACTCATGCTCAACTCTAGTGGGCCATGGAAAGCTTTCGATGAAAGACGAACATCTTAGAAATAGATATTGGCATAAGTAACATATGTGTATTCAGCCTACAGATATCTGTTTTATACCTCTGCTGCCCATTAAATGTTAGTCAAGACTTTCGAGTTGCTAAATGCAATGAACTCTGGCTAGTAGTTGTTTCACTAATGATTATACCCTCCTTGAAACTTTCTCTACTTTCTCCTGTTTTTCGTCTCTATTTCTGCCTAAGAATTCATCTTTTGGGGGATTCTTTGATTTGAATTAGATGTTGTGTTTCCCTCTTTGCTATTCTCATTTCTTTACCCATTTTATCATACAAGGACTCAGAGGTATTTGGAAAATAATAAAAACGTGAACATAATAATTCCCCCAAATCTACTACTCCTGCTCTAGCTTGGCAAGAGGCACCATGATCACTCACCCAGGCACCCAAGAAATAAATCTGGGAGTTGTCTTTAAATTTTCTTTTTGTCACATTCAACCTGTCACCATTTCACATTCATTCTCTCATATAGAACTTTCTAATCTATTTTGCCCTCTTCCTCTCCACAGCTATTACCCTTGCTTTGGTTCTTATCATTTCTTTCCTGGACTACTTGTAAGTGTTCTAACTATTTCTGCTGGCTTCAGCCCTTTTTTCTCAGCAATTCCCACCTCTACCCCAGGTCCCAATCCATCTTGCTCACTGCCACACCAGACTGATCTTTCTAAAAAGAAAAACATTATCATGACATCCTCCTGCTTAAATTTTTTAATAGTCTTCGTTGTCCTTAACATAAATTGTTAAACTTCTCAGGAGGACATATAAGGATGTGCTTTCTCCTGCCCTGGCTTACTTTTCCAGATTCATTTCTGGCTTCTTACCCCTCATACACACATATGCCCCTTGCTCCAATTGTACACAAATTTGTTACAATAAGCTGTGGTCTCTCACTCTTCACACCTTTGTGAATGTTCTCTCCTTCTACTTGGCACATACTCTATCTTTCTATCCCTTATCAGGTTAACTACAACATCCTTCATGGCTC
This sequence comes from Galeopterus variegatus, assembly GCF_000696425.1. Classification (NCBI taxonomy): domain Eukaryota; kingdom Metazoa; phylum Chordata; class Mammalia; order Dermoptera; family Cynocephalidae; genus Galeopterus; species Galeopterus variegatus. The sequence goes on along the minus strand of NW_007726223.1, from coordinate 1,013,540 downwards.
AGGTTGTTGTCTCTTCTTTAAGCTCTTTTCCCCTGTTCTTTCTGGCTCCCTTCCAGGCTACTTTCTCTCCTCTGTCTCTCTAGTATACACTACTATTATTACTCCGAATTGTTATCATGTTCTTTTGTCTCTCATCTCCACTGTGAGCTTCTGGAGGGTAATGGCTATGACATGCATTCATTTCTGTACCCTCCAAGCACAGTAGCAGGCTTTCAAGAAACAAATGCTAAACTAATAAGCAAATTAATGGAAAAGACCTGAAGAAGAAACCTATTTAAACCTTTCCCTAATGCTAGTGCTCTGCCATACTACACATAGTCGGTTAAGACTATTTTATGAATGCCTTAATGTTAAACATATTATTATATGACTTTCTCAGATCTTGGGGGTGCATATAGAAATGGTAATGCAAGTCTGAATCGTTTGAGTCTCTTGGGATTTGGAGTAGCAGGAACTGTAAAATCATATTAAATGTTATTACCATTAGTATAATTAGCTACGATATACTTTATATTTATAATGTGCCATCTCTCTGTTTAGAACTTCGTATGCAGCATCCTATTTAAACACAAAACACACTTAGGAGGTGTATATTGTTTTTCTAACTTTACTGTTGAGGAAATTGATTCTGAGAGTCAGATATTAAGCAGTATGTTAAAGGTTGACCACTGGTCACTTTACAACACTGTCTATATTCTAACTCCTATACTCTCTGATTAGAATCCCTTTTTAATGGTTACGGTGGATATTTCTTATGGTCTTTAGAGAAAGACATCCTTGTGAAATTAGAAAAGTGAGCTCAGTTTTTAAGAGCCAAAGGAAGGGGAGAATATAGCGTTCAATTAATCAAATTTGGTTCCATTTCTTCTAGGGCAAGGCAAAAAAAAAAGAAAAAAAGAAAAAGAAATCCTTCTAATCAATTAATCAATTATAAGAGAAACAAATAATCTAAAACATTTTACATTACTTACAATTTAACTTCCAATTTCAATGGATTTTCTTTCACATAAACTTTGATTCGAGCAACCTGTTGCTTTTGTGGTTAATTTTTACACAAAAATTAGAAAGTACCTGCTTCAGAGACAACTCCATGTTCAAGATGATTGATGGGTGCTGAAAATAGAAATTAAATGTCAATACAGATAATCATTAACAGGCTTTAATATTAATCAATATATTTTTATCTTATACCAAAGATTACTGAACTAAACATCAAGGCTCTTTTATGTAGGGGGAAAAAGAATCCTATTGTAGACTATTTTCTTCCAATATATGGTGATTCTACCTTAATAGAAATGGTGAAAATAATTATTTTAAAGTATCTTATGAAGGAAAAACTATCTAAATGTATGAGGAAACACTGCATTGAAAATTGTTCCCAGTTACCCACAAGTAAGTTTTCTTCTTCTAAATCTGCTTATCTTAACTGCTTCCATGTAATTCAAACTAGTGTTGACAAGAACATCTAAATAATTATTTATTACCTCTTTCTGGTCTTACTTAGCCCAGTACAAAACTTGTTCAAATAAGAGAGTTCTGAAAAGTTATAGTGCACCTGTGGGTGACCATATTCTTTACACAACACTATAAGACACTGATGGTCATAATTTCGTGATATGAACTAAGGCCAGTTTTATCTGTAGAAAATATGGCTCTACACATGAAAGATAAAATCAGAAACATGAATCCAACATCTATCAAACCAAAAACGACAAGATGTTTAATAAAAATTTTATTATCTACTATTCATTCATTTCTCGCCAGCCCGTATTTATCAGTTGACAAACAGTAGCAGATGTCAAAGATTTAAGAAAATATATGAAAGAAAATTTTAAGTGAGAAAATTCTACCTAATAATTTTTTTGTTATGAATTTTGAAAGAACATGGCCAAACTCATCAAATTATATGCATTAAATATGTGCAGTTTTTCATACCTCAATAAAGCTGTTTAAAAAACAAAACAAAAATAGTGGAATCCAAACAATTCCTTTTGACCTCTCTCTAATAACCATTGAATGAGACTCATTGTAATGTGCCTATGTGTGTTATGAGGACTTTATTTTTGGCCTCTGGGTTCACACTTATATTTGACATCTGCCTTTCCCTTAGGAACCACCCAAGGGTTTGTTTTGGTAGAGGCCAGATAGCAGGTCTTGTTCTTGTTAACTCCTTGACCACTATTATCATCACAATGTAAACAGGATCCTGCACAACCCAGCAACTTAATTAACCTGAACCCCTTACAGGGGAGGGCTCTAGTCTCTTTTAAGGTAATAGATGTTTATAAGCAAAAAGTCTGTTTTAATAAACTGTCTCAACAAAAATGTTACCAAAGACAGCATGTATTTTAAAAAGCTTTTCTAAGATATACAATATTATTTCTAATATTATTTTCAAGAAATAATTTTAAATTAAATTTCATTGGGGATCTACAAAGAATGCCACAATTCAAATTTATTGGTAAAAAAAAGTCAAACATTCTCAAAACCTGGAGAACTGTTGTTTTAGATCTACTAACTCCTTTTGTCAGGTCAGAGGAATTGAACATACATGAAGACTCATTATCATGCAAGCCTTTTTAAAAAAAATTTCTTTACAAAAAAAATCAGAGGTGCATGATTTATACACTCTTCCAGTTTTCTCAAATTCAATTGGGGAAAAATTGAAAGTAAAATTTATAAAGTAGAAAAGTATCTGGATAGTAAAAGCAATCCTGGGATTTTTTTTTGGTCTTTTTTTTGTGTGTGTGTCCGGCAACGGATCGCAACCCTCAGTGTCACGCCTGCACCTCGCTCAGCCAGTGAGTGGGAACCGGTCTGTATGTGGGATCCGAACCCTCGGCGGGAGCGCCGCCCCACTCCCAAGCGGCGCACTGTAGCAGTGCGCCACTGGGCCGGCCCAACTAGGATTTTATTTAATGTGGCAATTTGTCTGACTATATGGTTAGAGAATGCAGTAATGAGGGGCAATACCAGGAGTTTTGGATTCATGATATTCTATAGAGGAAGGTGCGTCCCATTCTCAGTAACTTATGACACATTTTCCATTGCTTAGAGAAAAGAAAAATAAGGGAGCAAATTTCAAAGACCCCTCCAGGAAAAGTGATGATTTATTAAAATAAGTGTGCTTGTAACGAGGACTACTCAGTTTCACCATCTCTTCACTTGGAACTCTGGACTGAGGCTTACCTTGAATATCTGCAACTCCTCCAGCACTACCTCTTCCATATTCCACTTCTCCTTTGAAATGCTGACAACTTTTAGGAGGGTTCCAATGTCTTAAAAAAGAATACATAACCCATGATCCTGTTGTTTCTATTTCAATATTTAGTTCTAAGCATATTCCTAGAATCCCTCAAATTGTTCCCTTCACTTTTCTTTAAATGCCTTTCAAAGAACCAGATTAAAGCATGTAAAAAAGTGAAGCTTAATGTATATAATTTTCCCTTCAGAAATATTATAGCTTTTAGCTAGTAGAAAACATATTTACTAAGAGAATATTAAAATATACTCATAGTATTTTCTTAACAAAAATAATATATATATCAGATTTAACTATTGGTTGAAATGATAACAGAGGTGGAAAACTAATTCTCTCTCTCTCTGCAACTAATATACATTCAGTACTTATATTCAATTCAACATAAAAGGCAAGATATAAGATATACATTCTTTTAATAATGTCAACAAATGGACAAGAGATCATTGAGGCTATCTACATGGGGAAATTGTAGCTCACTCTACAAATGTATTATACCTTCAAAATCACTATTAATGTGCTAGTAACAAGTTGTGTTTAAAATTATTTTAGTTCCACTTAAAAGACAATACAAGGAAGAATCAATGTTGTGAAAATGTCTATACTACCCAAAGTGGTCTACACATTTAATACAATCCCCATCAAAATACCAAAGATATTCTTCACAGATATAGAAAAAGCAATCCTAAAATTCAAATAGAAAAATTAGACCCCAAATAGCCAAAGCAATCCTGAGCAAAAAAAAAAAAAAAAACAGAGGAATTATGTTACCTGGCTTCAAACTATACTACAAAGCTGTAGTAACCAAAACAGCACAGTATTGACATAAAAGCAGACACATGGATCAATGGGACATAACAGAGAACACAGAAATCAATCCATATACTTATAGCCAACTGATCTTCAACAAAGTCACCAAGAACATACACTATGGAAAGGACAGCCTCTTCAGTAAATGGTGCTGGGAAAACTGGATCCATATGTCTCACCATATAACAAAATCAACTTAAAATGGATTAAAGAATTAAATATAAGACCTGAAACTAAAACTCCTGGAAGGGAACATTTGAGAAGCACTTCAGGATGTAGGACTGGGCAAAGACTTAATAAATAAGATCCTCAAAGCATAAGCAAAACAAAGGGAAAGATAAACAAATGGGACCATATCAAACTAAAAAGCTTCTGCACAGCAAAGGAAACAATCAACAGAATGAAAAGACCATCTATAGAATGGGAGAATATATTTGCACACTACATGTCTGACAATGGATTAATATCCTGAATACAGAAGTAACTCAAACAACAGTAACAAAACCAAATGATCCACTTTTTAAAAAAAGGGCAAAAGAGCTGAATAGACATTTTTCAAAGGAAGACACACAAATAGCAAACAGACACATGTTAAACTGCTCAACATCACTAAAATTCAGGGAAATGCAAATCAAAACCACATTTAGATATTATCTCACCGAAGTTAGACTGCCTATTATGAAAAGGAGGGAGAATATGAAATTATGGTGAGGATGCAGAGAAAGGAGAACCCTTCTACACTGTTGATGGCACTGTAAATTAGTACAGCCATCATGGAAAACAGTATGGAGATTTCTCAAGCAACCACAGATAGAACTACTGTGTGATCCAGCAATCCCACTCCTGATGGAATGGAAATCATCGTGTTGAAGGATACTTGCACTCCCATGTTCATCGCAGCTCTGTTTACAATAGCCAAGACATGGAACCAACCTAAATGTCCATCAATAGATAACTGGATAAGAAAAATGTGGTATTCATATACACAATGGAATGCTACTAATCCATAAAAAACGAGTGAAATTTGGTCATTAGTAGCAACATGGATGAGTTTGGAGAAAATTATGTTAAGTGAAACAATCCAGGCATAGAAAGAGAAATACCACATGTCCTCACTCATAAATGTGAGCTAAGAATGAATGAATGAATAAAAGAAGGAAGGAAGGAAGGAAGGAAGGAAGGAAGGAAGGAAGGAAG
>NW_007726223.1:968434-1007310 GCF_000696425.1 Galeopterus variegatus | reverse complement strand
AAAGAAAGAAAGAAAGAAAGAAAGAAAGAAAGAAAGAAAGAAAGAAAGAAAGAAAGAAAGAAAGAAAGAAAGAAAGAAAGAAAGAAAGAAAGAAAGAAAGAAAGAAAGAAAGAAAGAAAGAAAGAAAGAAAGAAAGAAAGAAAGAAAGAAAGAAAGAAAGAAAGAAAGAAAGAAAGAAAGAAAGAAAGAAAGAAAGAAAGAAAGAAAGAAAGAAAGAAAGAAAGAAAGAAAGAAAGAAAGAAAGAAAGAAAGAAAGAAAGAAAGAAAGAAAGAAAGAAAGAAAGAAAGAAAGAAAGAAAGAAAGAAAGAAAGAAAGAAAGAAAGAAAGAAAGAAAGAAAGAAAGAAAGAAAGAAAGAAAGAAAGAAAGAAAGAAAGAAAGAAAGAAAGAAAGAAAGAAAGAAAGAAAGAAAGAAAGAAAGAAAGAAAGAAAGAAAGAAAGAAAGAAAGAAAGAAAGAAAGAAAGAAAGAAAGAAAGAAAGAAAGAAAGAAAGAAAGAAAGAAGCAAATCATAATAATACATTGAACATTCAGATGGAGAGAACAGATCTATGGTTCCTAGACGTGGGAAAGGGGGAGCAGGAGGAGAATTAGGGAGAACCCGAATAATGGACACAAAGAATAATAACTATTGTAAAGATGAACATGCTAAGAATACTGATTTGATCATCACGTACACAAATACCAAGAGTCAACTCTGTACCCTATAGATAGGTTTAATCGATTATGTTTCAAGTGTAAAAAATATATATATAGCAAATGATTTTAATATTATTCTATTATGCTACCATATCAAATCTTCTTTTGTTATTTTTAGGACAACCTGCAGCAACCTTAGTTTTTGTGGCTGTATAATAAGCCTGTAAACTGGAAAATGAATTGCAATGAAGTAGAATGCAACATAACATGAAGAGCTGTGAGACAGTGACCTGTACAGTAAGTGAGAATACATTTTTATGCAAAACCCAAGGTATTCCAAGAACCCAGAAGTGCCAAAGAATACTGTTGAAATTTTTTCTAAAATGATTGTTGCATTTTTAAAGTATTTGACAGAGAAATTGCTGAAGTAGAGACAAGATAGCATGATTTGATATGAAAGTGAAATATAGGTTTCTTGATAAGAAGAAAATATTACAAATCCTCCCAAAAAGGGTTTGACTGGATTGTTCCAATACATTTGACTAAAAGTACATAACACAGGAAAATACAATGCAAGGTTAATCATGTATACCAAAATTTGACATTTAGAAAAGATGTCTTAAATACAGCATCTTATATTGCAGTTCTACAGAGTGATAGAATCTACCAACACTTCACAGGAAGAAACAGATAATCTCAATAGCCCTATACCAGTGTACTTAAAAAAAGTTTGTGGAAAGATTCATATTATCTTTTAATTCTATTTTTCTACAAAGTTTTTGAAGTATCTTCGTACAGCAAGAGAATCAAAAGCACACTTTAGAAAAAGAAAATATCCCACTTTGAAATTAATTTATACAGAATAGATATTTTTACTCTGTTGTGTTTAAACTTCTAGTGTTCTGAGCACTGGGGTTGGAGTATAGTAACATAGATAGTAATAACTCTGCTTCCACAAAATAACTCTTAAATGACTCTGGAATCTCTGAGAAATATTAAGTATGCGTCTTCCAAATGCCAAAATTGAATATCTATCTATTTATCTTAGTAGTGCTTTAATTTCCTCAATAAAAGTTAGGTAGTACCATCTAGTGGCTGAGTGACACTTATGACAGTGAATTGAAGACAGGAATGAATGAGCTTTGGATGGACAGTGCAAATTCAGTGTCAAACTCATGAAAATTAATAACAAACTAATCATTTCAAGTCTTGACCCTTTAATAGCCATCTCTGTAGTCTTGGGTACATCCTTATTTTTCCAGGCCTTGGAATTGCCATGTGTAACATAAACAGGTTTAACAACTGGTGTCCAAAGTCCCTCTGAGTCTGTCACACACATGCTTCCTAATAAACCTAACTTCTGTAAAACCAATACATTTTAAAACATAAAATTATTGTAAAATTGTTTTGTACTCCTAAAAACATATTCCAATTAAAATGTCCATTTCTTGAAAACACATTAATTTCTATTTCTTTATGAAATGCTTGATTAATTAAATTATACAATATTACCTAGGATGCAGTGCTTTTTGTTTAATGATACATGTTATACTGCCATTAGAATTCACATTACATTATTAGATAAGACTTGTTCATGTTTTTGAGTCCCACCAAGTAAGCAATAGTTCTCTTTCCGTGAAAATTATTTTTTAATCATTTTATAATTACTGAGTGGGCAGACAAAAAAATAAATACAATGAGCTCCAATAATGAGAGTCCACAAAATTTATTTTAATCTACAAAATTAATTGTAACCCACAAAATATAAGGACAGGAAAAATAATCTCCAAGAAGTTTCTATTTAAACACCTTTACAAAGTAATGCTTAATGTTCTTCAAAAGCTATCTTAAGTCAACTGAGTCAATGATTCTCAAAATCAGAAGAAGAGGGTAGAGCTTATCAAATATACCTATAGGGACAGGGAAAGGTGAAGTTAGAAAATAGAGAAACATTGCTTTGCCCTACTTGTTTAATTTTAGCCCAGAGACATTTATCAAATATGTATTGAGCACCTAATCTATAACAGGCACATTGCAGCTGTAATATGCAAATACATCTTGAAATCTCAAATAGGAGACTGGGAGATATTTATGATTATCAATTAAAGAGCAGGTGTTATTAATACAATTTGAAGAAACACTGATAAAGTATTAGCTAATAGTTACTCATTTTGATTTTGACTAATAAACATTTTGATGTTTTTTGTTTCTTGTCTAATAATTAAAAATTCCTTTGAAAGAAAGCATCACCTAGTTCAAGCTTACCTGTTCCAAGAAACATTACATCGTACTGGCCGTCTTCTGCAATGACATGATCCACCACTATCTGCGTCAGTCTGTAATCCACATTGATTCGCTTGAATGTTGGTCCTCCGGCAACTGGGTATACTGACTTATACATAACGGGGTGCCGTTTTATGAAACTGATGACATCATCTGGAAAATCTCGCGTGGATTTAATCAGCGGGTCATAGGTTTTACTTGGACACTGAAAAAAAATGTGGAAGGAGGTAAAGACATTGCTAATGCACTCGAGAAATTTACACTTACTTCCAATAAATTTTTTAAGGCTTATCGTTGGTAATATTAAAGGAAAGAACAGTAGAGTTACTATAGAATCACCTGCACTGGTAAATAAATACCCCCAATATATTTAAATCCATTTTCCCTCGAAAATATTCTAAATTATATCTATTTATCTGTATTTTCTAATGTTTCCATAGTGAACTTTTTTCTTATGAAGATTGTTTCTAATAAGATACATGAAATTTAAGGTGAAATAACTGTTAAAAAAACAATCTGTAAACATGAGAACATAAATAATGGGAAACCATTATTTTCAATGTCCTTTCAGTAAATTTAAGATTTCAGTACAACTGAAACCATGTTAATGAAAAATAAAAAGGAACTAATCAAGTCACAAAAATCACTTTCAAAAGAGCTTCAATAGTTTGAAATTGTAATTATCTAGTTTTTAAAATAACTGGTGTGAAAATTATACTTTGAACAATTCAAAAGCTCTTCTCCTAAGCGATCTACGAAGAAACCCTCAGGGAATTTTTCTCCTGTCTAAAATTGCTTCTTACCTGCTTTTGTGTCCATTAAATCAATAGTTAGCATAACCTGCCCCCTCGTGGTACAAAATAAAAAATTCAACCTACTACAAATTAAATGTTCATTTATACAAAAATAAACAAATTGCTTTACAACTTGACTTTTTAAAATTTTTCTTCAGAAAATAAATCCTCTTCCTCAACATAAATCTATTTTATGTTTCAATATATTGTAATTTAGGAAGCTACCTCAGATAGAGCAATTCTGTTATCACATTTGAATTATTAGTGGACTAATGAATTCTTCTGGAATGGTAAACTAGCTGATTGATGGAGGCATAGAGAAGAAAACGACATTAGGGAAAGTTTGTAAGAAAACGCTTCTTTTACCTATTTTAGTTTTCAGACAAGTTGGGAACATAGTCTCCACTGAACTGAGACATTTATACTAGGCACTAATTAGAATCATGTCAAGGCTCCAAAAACACATTGTACTTCTCAGTCGAAGTGTTCAAGAGGGTCATTCTTAGGGAGCTGACGGCCCTGGCATTAGTCACATATATGATCCCAACCCCCAATTTATACCAGTAATGGCTCGTTATGAATTAGAAGAAAGTTGTACTAAAAAAAGAAAGAAGTTGTACTTAAAAAATTAATGATTTTCTATAAATAATTTAAGAATATCTTTAACTTTCACAAAAATCATGAAAGTCTGTTATTAAGAAACTGATTCTTTCTTAGCATCTGTTTATTTGTCCCAAGTGTGTATCAAAGAGAGTAGCAGTGTCCTAGAATATTAGCTATTTGGTACTTATTTAGTACATTCTTAACTAGGTGTTGGTCTAAAGATCTAAGTCTGCATATTCAGTCAATGTAGCACTTAGCCCTTAGCATAGTGGAATCTGTCAACTCAGTAGGGAACCCTATATTAAATAGATTAAGCAGAGACTCAAATTGGATATGGAGCTCAAATGATACAAAGCGCTTGCCCAATTACAGGCTGCATATTTGAAGCTCAGTCAAAGGCCATTCACAGTGGGCTTACAGTTTATAACGCCTGCAGTTCAATCTGCTTGGCCTATCATTAAAATCAAAAATAAAGCAAGATTGTGCCTGCAATACATTTTTGAAAAAGGCCTCCAACTTAAGTAAAACTCTCCTTTGATTTTGTAGCTGCAGTTATGCAGTGGCCAAAATTAAAAAAAAAAAAAAATATCATGACATGCAAGACACAATTTCTGATAATTAGAAATTTTAATGTAAGAAAATATAGCTGAATAAAGATATGAACATTTAGCAAAGAAATAAATATGACAATTTTCCTCCTTGCTCACCTCCTGTGACAAAAATGTTTAAGTGTAGTAAAATCTAAGAAAAAAACAAGAGAAGGAAAACCTGTTTTCTATTGATATTACAAAATGATCTTCGAAAATATATTTTTTCTTATGGCTGCTTTTCCTCATGGCATACAGCCAGTATTTGGATAAGATCTTTATCCTCTCACTTGCTATGCATGATCTCTCAGGTCCGACTCTCCATTGTGCTTGTACAAATGAAAGTGATTTGGTAGAGTTACTCCTAGAGGTTTAAGATAGTACAGTTTGAACCAAATATTATTCTAGTACATTTAAACCAGTGGAATTTTTGCTTTGATATCATATAGCTGTGGAGCATGCAGATCTAAAAATAACTCGAGATGCCCGGCAATGTATGCAGGTAGGAGTAAAGTAGGAAAGAAAAAATCACTTAAGGAAAAAGAGAATGTGGAGAAATGCTTCATCTAAAGCAAACGGTCATATTCAATTGTTTATTTTCCTCCAAATAATTCTAGAAAAATTGCAGCTATACATCCCAGATATTAAAAATCTAGTGATTTTTTTTGTCTCTCTATAAATGCACTTTTAATAGCTATTAACAAGACCATCTAAACATACCATAGGTGACCATTTATTTCTTTTCCTTCCAGTTTTCTAACATTTGCCTAAGTTCCACTCCTTTAGCACTTGCAAACATAAGAAATAAATCAGGGAACTTTTCTTCTGTGTCTCCACCTACTATTTTGAAGAAGTCTAAGACTTTAAAATTTGAGCGAAAGAAAAAAAAAGAAGAAAGCTATTACCCAAATGTTAAAATGTCAGTATCATGCTGGAAACATTAACCCCAGCACAAGGGTAGAAGTGAAAAGAGAACCTGCCTAGACAAACCCTGAGATGAAAGGGTAAACCGCCAGCAGCAGCCCTGGTTCAGCACCTCTCTGCCACAGCCGCGATGGCTGGCTAGGTGTGAGCATGTTATGCTTGGCAGATCCGCGTGTTTGCACAGGGCCTTCAGTAGTGGAGTGGGAAGCAATGGATAAGAGGAGAAAAATGGTTTTTATCCAATGAGAGAACTTTGCCCCTTGGCAAGACACCAGACAGCTGTTAAAAGTTTTCCCCCTCTACTGCCTTAGGCTATTCTCTACAGGTTGCTGTTTCCTTTTAAGCAAATCAGAGGAATGACTAATGTGGGAGAAGACATGGCTCAAGGAAAGACTGAACCAGGCTTTCATTTTCAGCAAACTGGGAAAAATAAGCTGAATGTGTAAAGGAAGTCAGATTTTTTTATTTATATAGTAAAAAATTCAAACGTAATGGGTGCCATCTTATCACCCGCTTATTCACCTAAGAGTCAGCCTGTAACCCATACGGGCAAAGCAGGACCCTACATTAAATATCAGAGCTAGAAAGGCCAGAGGCAACAATACAGACATAAATTTATTTCCCTATCTTGTGCTCTCTTTTGAGATTTCCCTTCTTTTAGAGGAATTTATATACCAGGAAAAGCAAAACACTATTGAATGTAGTAATTAGCCTGGCATTTACAGGACCTCATTTGAAAAGCAAATGTTGGCCCTATGGGAAAGAAAGCTGAAAGGCAGCTGGAAAGGTCGATTCATGTTAAGAATCTGTTGCCTGTCACCACATTAGAGAAAGGTAACCTATACGAATATAGAGAAAGGGAGATGATAGTCATGCTTTATCATACGGCCCTTTCAGTGTCACCAGTTTTAAGTACTTGAAGTCATGATGCCCAGATTCTAGTGCCACTTCTGCTTCTCCCTTCTAGAACCAAAATCCTAGAAAAAATGTAATTAGAGATATCTTTGGGTAATTTAGAGAGAAGATGACAAAGTAATAGTTTGTTTTCCACTAGGGGGAAGGCCATGCAGTGAACAAATATTAAGGGGAAAATAAATCTGTGAATTCAATATAATGAGGAGGCATGAGTAAGCCAGTGATGCATAAAATGAGATTTCCCCAGTTTTCCACAGATTTTTAAATTAATTAGGAAAGCTTTCCTTAAAGCCAAACAAACCACAACAACAATAACAACAAAATGTTAGCCATATTCCTCAGGCACACAACGGGGATAATGTGAGATACTTAGGGAGTTCTTCCACTATATTTCATATTTTTCAGTCTCCTTTGGTAAGACTAACACAGTCTAACACTATATGAATCAAGAGGAAGTTTTGGATACTATTTTTGAATTATGTATTTTTCTTTGGTCAATTACACTTATGGAAGTCAACCTTAAAACATCTTTTTTGTACAATATAAAAAATAAAATTCTGACTTAATAGGACCAGCATAGTTTATAATTGAGATCTAATTTAAGAGATTAATGAAAACATAAGATTCTGAGAACCATTAGCTCTCTATGGGAAGAATGTGTTATATAGGATTATGCCAATGTTCAAGCCAAAGAGTTTAGGTGGAGTAGGAAGGAAAACAGGGTGCCCAAGGAGTTTTGAGCTTGTGGATTCCATGGTTACCTCAAGCACCTGCTGTTGTGAACATAAACCAAGGTAAAAGTTGCAGTTTGTCAACAATCATTCTAGCTCTACCTGAAGCACCATTACATTCATCTGGTCTTCTAGGTGGACTCAATTATTGACATTATGTATTATTAGCCTATGACCTAATCCCTCCAAGATTTGCTTTTGTGAAGCAAAATCATGAACTAATCTCAGGCGAGCTCAGTGATGCCTGGATATAGAGGAAAAACGACCTTGCTAGAGCAGGGAGGTTATGCCAGGACCCAGTGCTGGTCAAGTACTGTATTTATTAAGATGAACTTTCCAGGGGACCTGAAATCAAAATAACTTTGTAATTTCTCAATGTCCTTTACAATTTAGAAAGTCTAATAATTTAGTGGCACTAAATAAGGACTGTCAGACATATCTACAGGCACACCCCAAGTTTGGAAGGTTTTATTTCATATCAGAAAAGAGGAACGATAAGGACACTGCAGCAAAGGGAGGAAACAGTTTGGCCTTTGCCTTTGACTTTCTCCAGAGAAAAACCCATGTGAGGAGTCGTTCGTGACAGGGCTTCTCATTCAGACAAAGATATGAAATGTTACAGAGAGGGAGATATTTCATTATTTTACATGTGGTGATAGTTGAAAAATTGTTTAACATTGTTTTTGTAGTGGGCTGTTAAATTAAATAGCTAATTGATTAATATATGAAGATGATTTCTGAAAAAAAAAATTTGATTTTGTAAAGATCTGAATTCCTAAAATAGAATTGGAGAGGGGAAATGCTTATTTAGAAAATATATGAGATTTAACAAGTTTTACAGGACATTTTAATATATTTTTCTTAATCAAGTTTTACAGGACATTCTTAATCTATCACAGCTTGGGACCATTTTTTATACTAATTTCTTATTTCTTGGCCCAGGGCTGCCAGACCACACAGGTAATGTAAATTCAGACTACAAATCACCTGAGGAAAGATGGTGATTATTAATTCTCATGGAGATATATATATATATATATATTTTTTTTTTTTTTTTTTTCACTAAAAGGGCACATTATATTCACAAATAAACCATGGAAGTTCAGTAAGCAGGAAGAAGGAGGTTAGCCCAGTGGTTCTGATATTTCATGTGTCTTAGTGTTTCTTTCCTTAGCATAAAAATAAATAAATTAATTGATTGATTAAACAAAACAAAACCAACCACAACCTACACCCTGAGGCAGGAGGAAAAAAAGATTCAGAAAGTAAGTTAGAGCTGAAAATGAGCATTTGTTCAACATCTCTAGCATCAGATACCGAAGGAAGCAGAACTCACAAATAAACCATGGAAGTTCAGTAAGCAGGAAGAAGGAGGTTAGCCCAGTGGTTCTGATATTTCATGTGTCTTAGTGTTTCTTTCCTTAGCATAAAAATAAATAAATTAATTGATTGATTAAACAAAACAAAACCAACCACAACCTACACCCTGAGGCAGGAGGAAAAAAAGATTCAGAAAGTAAGTTAGAGCTGAAAATGAGCATTTGTTCAACATCTCTAGCATCAGATACCGAAGGAAGCAGAACTGTTGGGAGAAGTCGTCTTTAAAAACCCTGCCAGGAATTTTTTTTTTTTTTTTTTTTTTTCATGTCACGGTGTCCTTGACTTATGGCTTTGTTTCAAATTTTTGAACCAAGAAATTCACAGGAATGCTTAGAACCACCATTTTTACCACCTCTTTTTAGTATTTATCTGCAAAGAAAGAACAGGTTTTGCTGGTACATAAGCTATTAATAGGAACTACAATGTGTTTATCCTTTACCACTGTCCACACAGTAACATTATAAAATTGAAGGACAGTACCTATAATTACCTTCTTTCACTCCCTACCAGAAAATGGAGCATTAGTTGACAAATTCATGTGTAAGTTTTGATCTTTAAAGCAAAGCTTAAAAATTTAACTGTAAAAGCATTGACCATTTGGGGGGAAATGGAACTTAAAAATGAATTGCTATTTTTACAAAATTGGACAATTAAAAATTGTCAATAACTGTAGGAAAATGATTCAAGAGTAGCAAAACATACATTTCAAAAATATTGGAACTTCGAAAACAAGTAATTCATTCTCATCTCTTTGATAAGAGAATGGTTTAAAAACTGAAATTCACTTTTGAGTAAACATTCACTAATATTTTAAATTTATGCATAAATTGTAAAAATCTCTCATCAACAGAATAAGACAACACAGTACACCCTTTATAATAAATCAAATATCAATATTGAAATCCTCTGCCTGTACAAATCTTCCCCAGATTCTGAGTTTTCTAGCAGCCTGTTATTTTCGGCCTGACTTCAGTTTGATTTCCATATCAGATCTGTATCCCTCACTGTATGATGAACTCTCCCATTTCACTTGGACCTTCTTATTACTAAGATCCAGAAAGTCAATAATGATTGAAAAAGTCCTCCTGTACAAAATATGGTTTGTTCAGACATTTTATTTGGACACCAGAGGGCAGAAGAATCCCTTAAAGTATGAATTCTGGAACTGTATCCTTGTGCATCCTTGAGTTTGCAGGCTTAACACTGTGGAATAGTGATATCATCATAAGGTTAGGAGTTTAGCCTTGACTTTTTGTCCAAGGAAGTATATACAGCATTCTGTCAAAACCAAAAAATTAAAGAAGGCATGACATGCTGGAAATTGTAGTGTTTATTAACTGAACGATAATGTCAACATGAGTCTCTACTGCAAGAACAACTTAGAATTCAATCTTAATAGCAATATGGATGCAAAAAATGTAAAAGCAAAGGCATTCTTTCTTTTAAATAATCTATTTTAAAATTTTAACCGAAGCATAAAATGGCTTTCAGTAAAGGTCCTAACCATTTCATAGCAAGCAAATTATTCAGCAATGTTTTTATTAAAGTTAGATGTTTCCCTGAATTACAATAAAAGAAATGACAAATGTAGTACATTTTCAAACTTCATTGTTACTTGCACAGAGAACAGATCAATCCCTGGGGAAACAGTGTAAGGTTCTGTTTGGTTGTTTGTTTTTATTACTTTGAAGGTAGAACAATATGGAGATTAGTGACTTGGTTTACAGGTAGGCAGATCTAGCTTAATCCCAATCTTATCACTTCACAAGCTGTGAGACCATGAACATGCATTTACCCTCACTGAGCTTTTCCTTACCTATAAAATCGGAAAACAATACCCACATTATGCTGTTGTTTTAGAAATGTAAGTACTTATCACAGCATCTGTACCGTGAGAAGTGTTCAAATGTGATTTCTAACGAAAATTTCTGAGCTGGAAGCTTGTAGAAAAGAGAAAAAAATCACATCCTCATTTAAACAAACATTACTGAAATTAGGTTGCTTATTAAAAAAACGGATAAGAAAGAATGTCAGGAGATAATGTAAAAATAAATGCAGTTAATTTTAGGTAGGAAGTTCAGCAGTATATATCATTCAGATGAATGTTAGGGAATATTAAAGAATAGAGAGAGAAGACTGGCCAGAAAACGTTAACATCACTTTTCATTCTGCTGTTTTTGGCAATATGATATTGGGAAAATTATTTAATTATTCTGGGCATCCGTTTTCTCCTCTGTAAAACAAAGGTGAATTATGTGGTCTCTATCATCCACTCCAGTTCTTACATTCTCAGATTTTACAAGTGCAGTTACATGATATACTGTGAAACATAATTTCAATGATTTTCTGAAAGTAGAGTATTTAAAATGGTGAAGTTCATTTATAAAAACATATTTGTGTAACACATTTTCAGATCAGATATATGAAGTTCTTAATTTCAACATCAGTATTCCAAATATAAAATAAAATGTAGAAAAACAGACTAATATCACTGTGTACAAATAAAAATAAGATTTTTAAAAAATGGCTAAAGAATAATGAATTAAGGAGGGTACATATCTATGAATAATTTTAGACATTTTCAAAAATTTGGTCATAGTGATTTCAAAAAGAATATGAAAGTAACTAGTTACTTGGAAATAATTGATAACCTTTGTCTACTGTGGCCTTCTAGACTCAGCCTGCAAACTTGTTAGTAGGAGTATTTGTCACTTTCTTGTGCAGAACCAATTGGATATGGTGGGTCAATAAAAAATACTTGAATATATCTCAATATTATTAGTCTCATACTAACAAATTTATATTGATTCATGTGGTTGCTCCTCATCTGAAAACAGCACAGACATAATCAAGTTCAATTCAGTTCAACCAGAAAGAACCTCTTTTCCCTTTACCCAAAACTGTAAAGCAAAATAAATAACTTTGACAGCAAACAGCATTTTTTTAAATCTCTCTAAATTCTATAAAAGGGCACAATCTACCTGGATCAAAGAGAGTTTTCTAGTGGAGTCCTCCAGAAGGAAACTTTGTCTTTCTGTCTACACTACCAATTGTAGCCCTAGTACAGCTATGGATAATCCTCAAAGCTCGACTTCGGATGCACATGTGTTTACACACGTAAGAAAGCACAGGAATTCCATGAGAAATATTGATGTTGAAAAAGAATATATATATTAAAAAAAAAAAAAACCTCTGTTAAATGGCCCTTCCTTTGTCCTAATAATTCTTTCCTTTCCAAAAAATGTTAAAAAGAACATGTTAAGTATTTCTTTGTTGGTTTGGATACAGAATATTTGCTCCATAATTTTGAACCTTTCAAGAAAATTTCTACAGTGAAAACACATTGTATTTTGAGTATTCAGCAGCAGAGATTGATTTGTTTAACATAATTTGATGCTTCTTTTCTCACTGATGAAAAACACTCCTCACTGACATTTATGTTTTCCTATTTTGGGGGGAGTCACTATTTCAGAGAAGAGGCTGTGTACTTGCGAGGAGAGTCATGTAAAATGTGAGTTCTCTTTAAGCCTCATGTAACATTCATACCTCTCTCAGGCAAGAGCAGGGAAAGCGGTGGCAGCAATCACTTCCACAGAAGCTCTAACTTACACTATAATTGGAAAATAATTCATCTTGATGCATCAGCATGTAATCATTTTTGATAATTATTTTCAATTTCTAAGTATTATAGTACACAACTTCTGTGTCTATGTATGCAAATAATTTGCTGTGATTAATGTAGATGGTTTCAGCCCCCTTTCTCCTATAACATCTAGATAATTGAAAAAAGATTGTTTTAATGGCCTGATGGTGACAGTCTTTATTTCTTTAAACAAACTCATGTAGATTCAGCTCATAAAGTAAAAGTCAATAATCCTTTACGCCAAAATATTAATACAATAAAATTTCCCCAATTAATGCTCTTTTCCAAATTGTAATCACCCTCGTATATCTATCAGTACTCATATATCTATATCTAAATCTAATCTATATCTATCTATGCATAGGCATATACTATCACACTTAGGTTCACTACAGCACTATTCACAATAGCTAAGATACAGAAACAACCTAAATGTCTATTGATAGATGAATGGATAAAAAAAAATGTGCTGTACATATGTCACACACACACACAATGTAATTCTATTCAGCCTTAAAAAGAAGGAAATTCTACACTATGCAACAATGTGAATGAACCTTGATGACATCATGCTACGTGAAATAAGCCATTCACAGAAAGACAAATACTGCATGATTCCACTCATATGAATTATCTAAAAACAGTAAAATTTATAGAATCAAAGAGTGGAATGGTGATTGCCAGGGGCTAGGGAAAAGGGAAAATGGGGAATTACTATGCCATGAGCATAAAGTTTTAGTCAAACAATATGAAAAAGCTCTGGAGATCTGTGGTACAGCATCGTATCTAGAGTTAATAATAATGTACTGTACACTTAACAATTTAAGAGGGTAGATCTCATGTTAAGCGTTCATTTCACAATATAAAAAAGAGAAAACAAAAAAGCGAATCCTGAAAATTATGTAAAAAAAAAGTTTCTGCAAAAATAATGATCACCTTACAATTAGGCCAGAAAATATTCCTAAAACAAATTTATATTAAAGAATTATAAATGGGAAAATCAAGATAGTTGTATGGTGTGCTTCCGAAATTTAATTAAGATATATGGAAGAGAATTCAGAAAGCACAGCTTCCAGCTATTTTCTCTTTTAAAATGAAGATATGAAAATACAATATTCAGTAGAATTTGATAATTATTTTAGGCCTATTGGTAGAAATATTCAGAATAAATCCTGAATTTAAAAAAATATAAATATTTTTCCTCTGTAGTATTAAGTCAATTCACTCATCATGAATTATTTAAATAAAACTATTTTAATGATATCAACAAATGGAAAAAAAAAGCCTTCTATTTATAATGCATGTGCAGCCTTTTAAACTGCAGTTATTTTTCTTTTTAAACAAATGCATAAACTCCAAAACATGCTTCTTATTGTTTCATCTGTGTTTTAAACATGGTTTATACTATTTGAAAATAATTTTGAACTTAGGGTTCTCTAAAATCTCTTTCTCATATTAAAAATTCATATTATTCCAAAGTGCCACAAAAAGATAAGTGTGTAACAAGAAAAGAGATAATTTAAATGAAACATTATAACTGATGGATCCTTTTAAAGTAGAAGTGGAGATTAGAAGACTCTCTAGCTAGATGCAGAGCTGTATGTGGGAAATAAACACTTATTTGGCATTTACATCTAACTTAGGGTATTTGTCATTCTAGACAACTAAGTCATTTTGATGATTCTGTAGACATGGTGGGAATAAGCTCTATATTGTCAGCATAGTTTGCTCCGTATGATATAGTCTGTTATTTCCCATGGTACCTAAAATTCTCATTCAAAAGAAAAATATTAAGTTCCAATGAAGGATGGAAATATTAACACATCACTATAAACAAATAAGTTATTTAAAAATCAACAACACA
The DNA here is from genome assembly GCF_000696425.1 of Galeopterus variegatus. NCBI lineage: Eukaryota > Metazoa > Chordata > Mammalia > Dermoptera > Cynocephalidae > Galeopterus > Galeopterus variegatus. The sequence goes on along the minus strand of NW_007726223.1, from coordinate 992,949 downwards.
TGTTGCTACAGTGAACAGCATTCTATTGTTACAATAGAATTAGAAATTGAATATGAGGTTAGGAAAATAATTTAGTTATTAGGTTGGATACATACCGTACCAGGTCTGGGATAAGGAATCCTTCCATCATACTGCACCCAACGATGGTCTGCACTTTCCTTGTGAGCATATGGGCCATTAAAAACCGCTCTGATGTCAGCCATGCTATACACACAAACAGCAGAACCTTTGAATATGGAGCTGAAAGAGAGCAACACAATTCAGTCACTCACTGATTCATTCAGTGGACATTTAGTGGAACTGAACAAATTTTTGCAAAATAATAATGAAAAATGTTAACACTAATCAGATATTTCTTTTTATCTCATTTCTGGAAATTAAAATACTTTTTTGTTTTTTGAGTCTAAAATTTTCAATGATTCCTGTTCTTAAAAACAATATCTCCCTTTATGATCTAAGAGACATATCATCTCAGCATTACACAAATGAGCTAATGATTCCCTAGGATGAGTAACTCAATTATTAATATTCCTGGAATGACATTAATGGGAAACATTGGGAGGTAATGATAAGTAGGCGGCTGGGAGAAAACCAGCTGCTAAGAAGGGAGGTGACGTTCCCATAAAAATAACGTCATATGTTTATGATATTTTAAAGGAATGAAGCATCATGCTTAGTGGCGTTACCATTACTGTAGCTTAATTACATCTTTTCAATGCACAAAGGATGTGACGTGCATTTCAACATTACCTTAGTCTTCAGGGCAGCATTAAAAATAAAACCATAAAGTACAAAGAGCCGACTTGTAACTTCACACTCTGGGTGGGCAGAAACTTGGTAGGGGAAAAAAAGAACTATCTTGGGGCTACGTTTTCCTGGCACATCTCTGTGCCTTGTGTGTGGAACACACAGTGACTTCAAAGAAAGTTCCGTGAATGGAAAGGTGCCAAGAGAACTAGGGCTGAGATACTTAACTTCAGAAACTACAGGAACTTGTTCTTCTTGCACCTTTTTATATTTAAATACACATGAACAGAAAAATGGAGTCCAAGACAGCAGCTTCTCAAGGTATCTTCTTTATTCTCATATTTAAATATTCACATTCTGTATTTTATAATTAATCAAATAGTATTGTGTTTTCTGCTATATTCTGAACAAATAGTACATTTCAGTTTATAAATAAGGTATTTATTTATACTAAATAAAGCATATGCCACAGGAAGGAACTTAAACAATAATTTGCATACAAACTAGTTTAAAAATTCATTCAAAAGGAGGCAGTAAGACCATTTCTTCCATAACAATAGCACTAATTCCTCCAATAGTAGTATCAATATTCATTGACAAAAATTGAAAACAGAGCTGTTGAAAAAGTGAAAAGAACTTCCAAGAATACAGGCAGTAATATGTAACAGAAGTAAAGATGTGCTTTGAACACAGTCAAGTATATGTTACCGATAAAATTAAGACAGTAAGGCCCACATATTCGTTGAGAAAGCTTTATAGATGCTACTACAACTTTTAAGGAAGTAACAATATCTCAGTGACTTATGCAGGACAGCATCACGCAAAAAGAAGACAAGGATACAGGGTAGAAACCAGGAAAACATCTTCACTTCTAGTCCCATTTTACTACTAGTTGGCTGCTCTTCTTTGAGCAAATAATACAAACCTTCTTTGCCTAAATGAGTAGAGCAGTGAAATGGTCATAACAATCACACTTCCATCTTCATAGGGTAATAGGGAAGTGCAAATAAGATAGCACGTGACAACATTTTAAGAGCCAAGAGTGTCCCATCTCATGACTACAGCCTCACCAATGAACTTAATCATTATGCATGTATTTCTTTAGTACTACTTCTATGACACGTGGTTTGAAAGTATTTACTATAATTGATATATACATATGCCTTTATGCCCAGCAATTTTACCCTGGGAACTTGTCTCGCAGATATGCATGTTCATATGCGGAATGTCATGTGCACCAGGTTAGTCATTAAAGCATGATATGCAGCTGCAAAGGACTGGAAACAACAGAAATGTCCATGTACAGGGGACTGGTTAAATAAATTGTGGTAATCAATATAGGGGGTATTATGCTGGTGTAAAAAGAGCAAGGAGAGTTTTTATATTAATATGAACAGATTTCTAAGAAATGCTGTGTGAAAAAGCAAAATGAAAATATGTGTATGACATGCCACTACAAAGGAAGGGACACAGAACTTAATACACATAAAAGTTTTCCAGAAGGGTTAAAAGCATTTTGTTGAACATACCTTGTTGTGGTAAAGACTCCGTATACTACAGGATTTCTCTCATCTCTTGTGGGGAGTAAATAAATATCTTCTATTAATGGGAAAAGATGATTATTTATTTTTATCTTTAATAATGCAATATTTCTGAAACTCTAAGCAGTATAGAAAATTAAGATAACAAAATCACCATACTATGACTAAGAAATTAAGGGTAAAAGGTGGATTTTCTCACTAGCTATGGGACATTGAGTTGGACATTTAATCTCTTAAGTGTTTACTTCAATCACCTATAAATGGGATGGTCCAATTGATAATCCCCACACAGTTTCCAATTAGGAGTATATGTGGGTACCTCAAAAAGCTCATAGAAAGACTCCTTTTATCTTTTAATTCTATTTTTCCATAAACTTTTTGAGGTGACCTCATATAATTTCATATAAAATAAAAATCAAAAACCAGGTAATTTTTATCTTCCAGTTTAAAAAGTGTTGTCCTGTAAATTGTGTCAACTTATTGGTAATTCAATTACCTTTTTGATAACAATAGGAAAATAGCTACACTAGTAATTGGTGCTGTGTTGATAGTAAATTATGTGAAAATACTATTCTTTAAAAGATTACTTAAAATGTGACTGTGCTTATATACAACATGACAGGCCAGTCATGAATACTGAATATATACTTTAATGCTGTAAGACACACAATACTGATGAAATCATTCAATGATATAGATAATCATTTTTATATTGCATTGCAAAAACAAAAACAAGTTTGAGCAGATAAAAGCTAATAATGCAAACTTTATGTACAACCAAAAAAATCGTTCTAGAATTAGCTTTGGGGGGAGTGAAGAGGAGAAATGAAAAAGGAGAATCTGTCTATTGCTTCTGAGTATTCCTTTTATTAACATGTCAGAGGGACAGAGTTCACCAAATCTCCTGTATTCTCCAGCAGAGGGCATCACGGAATAAGGAACCAAGTTCTTCCTCCATATAGAAAATGTCTCCTTCCAAAGTGAAAGACTGCATGGAGAATGGATGGACCACTTGGCAGTCGCAGAGCCCATATCTTTGGTCTCTTGTTGTGGTTTGGTTTCCTCCACTGACTTTGAGTTATTTTGATACAATGTGTGCCCAACCCTAGAACACCTCCATGTTCTTTGTGTGTGTGAATTTAATAAGAACTACTCTTACAAGCCATGCTGGACTATATATAATCAGGCATTTGGGGCTAAAATAAAATAAATACTGAATTAATTAGGCTGTAAGACTTTTTCAAGAAAGAAGGAATATGTGACTTACGAAGCTCATCAAAATGAGTGTCTGCCCCATCACTTCCAGGAATTGAGCAAATCAACCTGGCCTTAAGAAAAGTTGTCCATTTGTTTATCAGGCTGCGTTGTCCTCCGACATCATTCTGAAAAATAGGAAAAAAAATAAACATAAAGTTTTAGCAACATGATTCTATCACCAACTAAAACTGGTAGCTATTACCAGTAGCATCATACTAATGTCATTGTTTACAAAGACACAGAGCCTAGTCCTTGAACTTTCAAATAAGAGAAAAGGCAGTTTTGTCCCTCAACCTTGAATGCTTTTCTCATGGTTAAATAAATTCAATGCAAGCAATTTAGTTCTAAGGACTGGGTAGAGGTGTGAAAGACTACAGTAAGTAAGGCAGGCTTGGAATCAAATCTTATCCCTGCCAGCTTTTTGCTCCATGACCCACAAAAGACGATTTAATTTTCCAAGTCTCTGTTTTCTTATCGCTAAAATATGACTCATGCCTTGAAATATAGTTATTTTGATGATTAAATGGAAAAACTGGTGTAAAGTGCTTAGCATAGTGCCAGGCAACTTGAGTTCAACAAAACCTAGCACTGATTTGTGTACTATTTATATTACTGAGAACAAATATTTGCATCCATTAGAAATATGCCTCTGTATAGACTTTAAAATAGTCTTTTCCAAATTTAGTGCTCTACTAATTAAACATTAAGGCAACATACACATATACATAATAGCATACACATAAAAAAAAACATTTAAAATATTAATCTATATTTTTATACTTTATTCTTACTGTAAAATATTTCATTAAAAATGTTCTCTAGACATTTATCAAAACATACACATTTAAATCAATTAAGTAGAATAAACAGCATTATGCTATTCAACATCAGCATAAAATATATACTTCTTCCTTAAAATTATGTCCCCGTGAACAGTAAATTAATGTAATTTCTTTATTTAACCAACTCAACTAGCCTTGATTTTTTTATAAGACATAAAATGAGACTGATTCATGGAATAGATATATGAAGTACTTAATTTTGACTTTCAAAAATTACTTTTGGAGCCACTTTTGTCATTAATCTGTTTACATTTACATATGAATTACATAAAACTTTTTTATCCTTTGGTCAGTCTATGTTCTGTAAAGTTAATGAAAAATTAACCGTAAAGTTTATCTAGGAGCTATCTGCTTCAGGCTTCATCTCTGAAATTAAACTAAAATAGAGAAAAGCATCTAAATGACTACTCCAAACAAGAGAATTCAAAGTCATACTCCTATAAACACTTCCCATCCTTGAAGAAAGGGAGAGAGGGGGAGAGAAGAGAGACCGGAGACCATAGGTATCTTTATAGCCTTAGCACCTAACATCAAGGGTGTATGTGACACCCAGAGTGAATCATTTTTTACATTCTGCTTTGCTAAACAACAGAATAATTTTCAGTACTGGCTCCATAAAAATCAGGAATATGGATTTTTTAAAAATTTGTTCTTCAGGCTTATAACAAACAACACTTCAAAAAAAAGAATTATTTTGAAATTTAAAAGCATTAAAATTTAATAAAATATTTCATGTATGAACTAAAAAACTTGCACTTAACAAACAAAACATCAGACCTCACAGTTCACACTATGTTTCATTGTTTTAAATTTTAAATGATTTCAAATCATTATAAACTTACTCTTGGAACATGTGTGTAACTGAGTTCCTGTGTTTTGGGGGCTGACTATATGTATACATGTGTGTGTGTATACACACACACACACACACACACACACACAAATACATGATAACACAATGGTAAACACAGAACTCATATAAAAGTGGACTAACAAATGATTTTTCTAGCAGTAGTATATTGTCACTGATACTGTTCAGAATTGCTGTTATGGGATGGTAATAAAAAGCACAAAAACTTTTAGTTGGTTTTCCAACAGTTCCTAATTTTCATCAGAAAATTCATTCCTTTATTCCCTTCACCCAGCACCTACCCAAGATATGTCACTAACACCCTGCCTATCAGGTATTTAATAAATGCATGTTTAACAGTTAATGAATAATAAAAAATATACGATAAAACTGACAAAAGTCTTTCAAAAGGTATAGATAAAGAGCCAAGGAGTTAGAATCTCCTCTGAAATTTCCCTATGATGGAAAATGAGGAAGGCTTCACTGAAGAGTGAGATTTAATACTAAGTCTTTGAAGTGATAGGTGGGGTCAGACTCCATATGTAGAGATTGGTTCAGGAAATAATCTAGGTGCTGGAACCTAGGGGAAAAGCACAATGGGTGGAACAATCCAGAACGTGTAGAGAGAACCAGGACAAATTTGGTTTAGATGAAGACTGGGATCAATTAAAGAAGTGGAGGAAAATGTAATAAAAGTAAATTGGGGTAAGATCAAGGAAAGCTTTAATACCAGGCCAAAGTGTCTGTATATTATTAAGTATACAATGAAGAACTACCAAAAGATTTAGTAATTAGCAAAGAAGTGAAATGATCAGAGTTTTCTTTTAAGAAAATAATGCTTTATATAATGACTCTCTAGTAACAAGTATGTCTATAATTGCTCTTAAATATATATATATTTTGTGTGTGTGTGTGTGTGTGTGTGTGTGACTGGTAAGGGGATCGCAACCCTCAGCATGGTGTCGCCTGCACCACGCTCAGCCAGTGAGCGCACCAGCCATCCCTGTATAGGATTCAAACCCGCGGCCTTGGCACTCCCAACGCCGCACTCTCCCGAGTCAGCCACGGGGTAAGCCCTAAAGTTATGTTTTGTATATGGTACTTCTGTTATTTGAGTATCACTGCTGAATAATAAAAATAATATTTTAGCTACCTATTGGATGATTTCAGGTATCTGCAGATGTGAAGACAGATTTACTTAGATATGTCTTATTTTTAATGCAAATATCCTCAGGTCATTTTGTAAATATAGATGGAGGTGTTAATATGAATGGTTGAAAAATTGATGTTTCCTCCTAATGTAATAATGAATTCTGTATTCATGTACAGTAGAATTCCTGTGAGAAAATGTGCATCTGGCATTATCAAAGAGTAAGAGATTTTTAAATGAATTTAGAAAGACAAGTTGTTTCCTCATCTTTCTCATGACTCTCGATTTATAATTTTTAAAGTCACATATCTAGCCTTTATGTTTTTTAGCAGATTTCTAGTTGTAGTGAACAGAGACCCACTATTTTTTTATTTTAATGTATTCTTATATATTTATGGTGCTTATTAAATTTTCCTTGCCTATATTTGTATATTTTGAGAGGGTCAGCCATGAATAGTAAAAATGGTATTGATTCGACATAGATAAGGAAATATATCAAAGATCATGAATATAACACCAGGGACTACATTTGGTTTATTGCTTCACCCCTATCACAGAGTAAGTGTTTAAATTATTTTGCTAATGAATAAACATATATTCAGAGTATTTGCTCAATGACATTTCTTTAATAGGTGTATATAATACTGCTTCATCATAAAAATGAGCAATCATATTCTCTTTTAAACACTCTATTATATAAAAGTGACAGTAAATGTCCATTTTCAAACATTTTCCCCCTCTCTGTTTGCAATTCTCACCCATATTTAAGGGTAACTGTGAGAAAATTCTAACTGTTTTGCTAACTCCAGATTTGTTGGATAGGAAAGGGATTTATACTGTGTACCTGCATTTTTTTTAACCTGAAAAATGGAAATACCAATGCTTTGAACAAAATAATCTTTAAATGCTCTTGCCCACTCATCCAGCATGCTTCCCCAGCTCTTTAAGGAATAGAAATACAAGAAGGAACCAAAAAATCCAGGTCAAAGATAAAAGACACCTGCTGTCAGCAGGGAAACTAGTATGGCTTCTGGGATAATGGCTCTCAGGATGCATCATAAGCATTTAATGACTGGATAGTAACTCTTACAGACATCCAGAAGCATGACCTGGGATGGCAAAGTTCAACCCACAAGGAGTTGTATTTCTCCTGTAGGGAAGTGTCGGTTGGGCTGACTTTGTTGACCAGCTCTCAGTCCCTGGATTTGTTTGCAGATCCACACAATCCCCCTTGAGAACTTTAAGCCCAGTAGAGGGCTGAAAGGGAGATAACCACTTTTGTACTAAATTGTCACCTCCTTGCTTATTTTTGTGAAGTTCTAAAGAATACAACCTTCTCACTAACACAATAGATTTATTATTGAGATGTCAGAATCAGCAGCTCTTAGTCACCAGTTGCTTCTATGTGTCTCTACTCTATTAATCACAGCCTCTTTGCGGTCAGGTTGCCAAAAGCCTTGACATCCTCTACACAAAGATGCAGATGAAAGTAACAAAGAAATTAAATGTAAATAAGCTTAATCCCATGTGTTCCATCTGGGTAGTGAGAACAGAGAGTGCCTGTTTTCTTTTTCTGTGTGGCTTTTTATATGTTTGCAATATTTCTTAATTTTAAAGTGATTAATAAAAAGAGGAAAAAATTAAAACAAAACACAATTTGCAATCCTTCAGTAGCTTTAAAATATACTACCTCTGAGTCATTTGATCGGGTGATGGCTGCACATTAAGAATTCCTAAGATCTTCTAATTATAGTATCTTCTAATAGATAGGTCAGACATGAGACAGGCTAATGGTGATTACATTTTCCTTCTACTGTCCCAGCAAACTCAAGTCCTTATAAATCTTACATAGACATGTAGAGTAGCTAGAAGCTGTCACACATGAACTTTTATTGAGTATGTCTTTTGACCTTTGGGTCACTATGCTGGGTTCATCTGTTAAACATGGTTTTTTCTCTATATACCATCATCTTCTTTAAGGCTCTCTCAGCACTTTATAAATATTGTCATTTTCACCTATATATTGGCAAACAGAAGCTCTTGGAAAATGTAATAATTGACTTTCAACTGCTAGGCTCTTAAATTCTGAAGATTTTATAAAATCAGTGAAAACTCCAATATACTTGAGGACATGTTGTATTCTATTAAAATACTGCAGTGCATTCAAAGATTTGTAACCATATTAGTGGGTTTAAGTTGAAGGACACCAGGCTTTTTAAATCAATACACACTGAACACTGAAAAATGACACACCTCAAGAACTTTAGAAAAAAAAAGAAAAAAAAGGTTTGATCCTGAGTTAGAGGTTATAAATTCTCCTTTGCTTAAAATTTAGCTGTTTTGCCTAATGCTGCTCATCTTTATCTTTGTGAAGGCAAGAGAACGGAATTCTCTGAGACACTTTAAAAGCCATAATCTATGAATCTTTGGTGCCCCACTCCAAGGTTCTACCCATTAATAACGTTTTTCAGAGATTTTAGTTTGAATTAACACTACCCACCTTCTTGTGAAGTGTGACATAAAACTCTGGTATCGTAAATCAATAAAAATATTAATCCATCACTGAAACTATCACACTGAGGCAAACACACAGGCTTTCCTTTGACTCTATTGATTATTTTTATAAATTCAATTAACAACTTTAGGAAATTTAGTGCTTTTGTGTTTTTTATTTAAATGCCTGTTGTATTTCAATACCTCATTAGTATTATTTATCTGACTTGTCATCTATAATAAAAGCTGTTCCTCACAGGTATTAAATAGTCTTGTGTTGAGACATGCCATCAAATATCTTACAGACCTATGTATACCAGGAAATACTGGAGTTTCAATCACAGCAACTGAAATCTCACAGCATTTGTCCCATCTCCTTTCTGTGCTGTCTCAATCTTCACCAGGTTATTTCTAAGGACAGATTTTATAATGTTTCTTTGAAAACTTAATACAAATAGTCTGGGTGCTGCCGCATAAGTAAATAACAATGGTCAGGATAATCCAAACCCAGGGTGACCTATTTAGAAGCTTGAAACTATGACTATCATGTGGTAGAAACAGAAAGTAAAACTTGAAATAAGACCCCAAAAGCCTCTTTAGAAAGGTATGCCATCTGTATTAAAATATATTATTATATAGTAAGAAAGAGCTTAAATGAGGCTATTTCAATGCATTAAATAAACTAATGGAAGATAGTGAAGATACATAATAAATCAAATGAGAAATCTATGTCGTTCCTTCCTTTCATCCCATGCATGTTCTTATGCAATATGTTATCCTATGTTTCTTGTAACTGGCTCACGGAGAATACCAAAAAAAACAAAAAAAGTTCTGACCACTGAAAAATAAAAGCAAAAAAGGAAAGAAAGAAAATAATACTAACATCAATCACGAAATTAGAGTTTTTTTAATATAAAAAGACAATTTTATAGGCATACTTTTGTTGTTCTTGTTGTTTTTATACCAGATAGGGTCTATTAGCTCTTGCTCTTCACTGTTTTAAAAGGTTTGAGTGGTTTTTTTTTTTTCTGATGCTTAGGAATCCAGAATAAATTCCAGACAACGTGAAAGCCAAAAATGTGAAGTCTTTTACTTCACCTGCTAGTAAGTTTGAGACAACTTAGTGGTACAGGAAACAAAAATACACAAACTCAAATATCTAAGACAAAGGAAAGAGGAGAAGAAAAAATGAGCAACAAAACCCTTTTATGGCAGGTATTGAACACAGTAGTTTTTAAGGTATAAATTCTCTAAAGGCCTTCAAGGCAAATATTTTTTTTTTTCCCTAAAAACTCCAATGTTTAGAAACGACTGTTTGTGATTTGCCATTGGAGAATAACAAAGCAAATAGAAATGGAGAACATGTTTTTCTAAGTACTTCGAAAACTCATAAGGATTATTAGAAATGCAGGACATAGGTAATACGCTATGCTAACGAACTTAGTTTCTAAAATTTAGCAGACTAAATTAGGTAAGTCTAGGCATATCAAGTAGTTTTTTTCAGGTAGGAACAGAGTTCATTAAATAAAAAAAAAAAAAAGCTGCAGCAAACAGTATAAATCCTTTCCTAGGAATTTCTCAGACAGGAAAACAGATGGAAGTGAAGCAAAAGCACATCTGTAACTCATGGGCACTAAATCTCTCATTTAGGTTTTAAGCGACACGCTGAAAGTAAGCACAAAAACCACAGCCTGGTGGAGATCAATAAATACGGAAAGTGTCATCAGCCTAAAAACACAAATCTCCAAAGGTAGTAATTGTCCAAATAGGACCATATATCAAAACAGACAATGCAAGTGGAATAGAAGCAAAGGGCTATTAATAAGACCCCCAGGCAAGTTATGTGAAAGGGCCATCCAAACTGAATTCCTGGCAAGGACAAAAGGAAATACTGCAAAACAAAAAAGAGAACTGGCATATACAGCTGGAATCTGGAGTGGCCTAGTGTAAGTAAGCTAATGGACAATGCTTTCAAAAATGAATAAAATCCAAAAGTCATGAAAAACAGCCCTGAGGTCCAAAGTTGCAAGCAAGCCTCACTGAAGGGACTGGTATTTCCACACATTAACTTACAGGGTGGATCTTGAAGGGAAGTTTGCACACGCACACACACATACACACACTCACACATTGTAATAAATGTCATGCAGACATAAATAATGCTATCTGAAAGTACTAACTTGCAAAGTAAGTAGACACAAATCTTTCCAGAAAGGTTATTTTATGCTGTTTTGCCTGTTCATTCAGTCAACATAAAATACCTGGTTGTGAAGATCTGTGTAATTTACCATCTATGAGAGCAGTTCTTTAGAGCATAAGTTGTACCATTTAGTACTTCAAACTATTGACCATTTGACAGAATCCAAAAATGATAAAGCTTGACAAGGACATTACAAATCATTCAAGTCTAAGCATCTTATTGAAAGTATAAGAAGACTGAGTTGGTAGTTTGACTGGAAAGTAGTGACACTACTGAAAAATAATTCATTAGGAAATGTGCTCTACCAAACACAGTGATAATACTGAGTTTGAAAAAGATTTTTTTGGATGAAGGTACTTATTCTCCTCCAGGTGTTATTGATCAATAGAATTATCTTCTGAGTCAATTTCCTTACTTTAGGATGTCTCTTTGCATCTACATCTCTTACGAAAATTTGTATTGTTCAAGTTGTTCACATAATTTTCACCAGATATGGTTCCAAATTTTGACTTTGTTCAAAAATAAGATCCATCCTTAAAGTACAAATATTTCTAGAAATGAGGGCAAAATAATAATAGTGATTGCAACCTTTAAAACTTATCAAATGTTGTCTCTTTCCGAAAATCTTTGGTAAATAACCTGTCCCTAACCCTCTAATACACACACACTACCACCATCACCACCAACAATTTCTTCCACTTCTAAACACAGTAAGTTGATCTGGTTCCAAAAATGTACACGTATGATTCCTGTGTGGGTGTGTGTGTGTGCATGCATATATGTGTGTGATTTTTGACACAATTCATTTCAGTATGACTAGTTATTTACATTATTTACATGTCAGTCTCATAATAGATTGTTACATGCTTGGAAACAGAAATCTAAGTCATCTTTGCTTTCAGTACCTTCCTTAGTATCTGTCACGTCCAAATTCATATGATCTCATTTAAGCCTTATATTTGCTGGTAAAATAGTCATGGAAGGGATAGGTGTCCTCATTTTCTAGGTTAAGGAATTGAGATAGTAAGAAGGACAGCAAGATGTAAGCCTGGATCTGATTTCAAGTTGAATGTTCACATCATTTTGGCAAAGGTCATTGATGATATCCTTACTGCCAACTCTAATACCTGTTTTTTAATCATAATCTTATTCAACTTCTTTTTGAAGTGTGACAGTCTTTTTCCCTGACTGGTGACAACACTCTCATTTAGTTCTCCACCTAACTATCAAACCTTTTCTCCTCAATTGCCTTTGCAGACACTTTCCTATGCTCTCTCTTAAATGTCATTGTCCTTTAGGATTCTATCCTTGCCTTTCAATCTTGTATTACAAATATTCCTGAGCAATTTCAGACACTTCCGTGACTTCAAGAACCACCAATATAGTGGTGATTTCCAAATTCACAAGTCCAGGCACTCCTGATCCTCAGAATCATATTTTCAACTGGCTATTATGCCAGTATATCCCAGAGCCACATCAAGTTCAACCTGTCCAAATATAAAATGTATGTTCATAATTTTGGAGTGTTGCCTGTCTCATATCAGAATGTATCTCTTTGTGCATTTTCCTGACCCATGACTTACCTTCTAGAAACCACAATTACCAAGAACATAGGAGCAATTGTTTATAAGGTAGGCATCAATGTTTCTGGGACAGGAGCAAGAGAGAATTAAAATGTATTTAAATTAAACTCTTCAGTCATGCTAGTAATATTTCAGCACTAACAGCTACATGACCACTGTATTGGATAGTGCATATACAGAAGATTACTGTTAGTTACCACAGAAGGTTCTATTGAACAGCACTACTCTATACTGAACAATTAATTAAAGAGTGGTAATAAATTAAGGCACTATTAAAAATCTATACATAGATTTGATCTGAAATACCTATTGAAATTACCCTTACCTCTTTATTCCTCTTGTCTTTCAGGAACAACTAACAAGTCTTCCAGTCACAAATATTTATCAGTCCAGTTACATTCTTCAAATTTTCACTCAATAGTGTATCTACCTATCTTGCCAAATCTGCCTAAAACATTTTGTAACTCCTCATTGCCTACATGATAGAGTTCATATTCATTAACGTGAAAACAAGATTTCTTATCCAATTACCACTCTAATCTCAAAATACATTGCTCCCCATACATACTCCTTTTATAAGATTTCACTGTTCTATGAACAAAATAAACCTGCCATAGTGCTGCCTGAAATGCCTCTCCTCCATTTCTTTACTTAGTGTGGTCCTGCTTACCCCAACAGGACTCAATTTGAGCACCACTTTCTTTGTATGTTTTTGAGTTTCACTGAATACTTAGAATTCCCAGCTCCTACCTCTATCACATTATATTGTAATTATCTGTTTATATATCTATTATCCTCAGTGTACTAAGAGTTTTTAAAGAAAAGGAACAATGGCTTACTATTACACTGTCTAGTATAGTGAATTTTGTACAGAAGTTATTTTATATTTTGTTGCTGTTAGAATAATGACATAATTAATGAGTGATGGGTTACAAAACTGATTCACCCTTGTTTCGTAAACAATCCTTTAGTCATTTTTGTGTAATGTTTGCCTATTACCAAAACCTCCCCACCAATCACTAAATCCTCCTAAGTCTAATAATAATATCTTTGACAGGCCAATAAAACAATTTTTACACATCAATAAAACAGTTTTTTTTTTTTTTTTTTTTTAGTTTATAGCTGAAGAGGTAGGGATCTTTGAAATTATCAACAGCTTTTCATTGTGCCAAGGTATTCAATTTAAAATAAAAACAAACCACAATAATAGGAGAAACAACAAAAGCTGAATGTTTCCACATATGTACTTTGGGAACATGCTGGTGGAACAAACAGTATAAAGAAATCACATGTCACTAAAAAACTTTGTAAACTCAGTAGAGTATACACAGTTTACTCTTAATTCTCCCTAACATGATCTCTTTCTTCTTAGATCTTTACTTATACCTATAAAACTCAATTTTGTTTCACAGTAGAGACATACATTTTGTTACTATTTGTCTAGACTAGAGAAATAGTATTATAATGACATTTTGGAGGTAAAAAAAAAAAAGAAGCAACAGAAAGGAATAATAAGTTCCAAATATTGTCAGAAGAACTTTTTATATAAAAAATAATATATAACAACAATGCTGCTGAGATTTATTATTATTATTAAACTTGTTACTATTTTATAGAACATATTAATACACTTTTTAAAGATTTCAAGTCATGTCTAATGTTCTCAGTGAAATTTCCACTTGGAAGTGCTCACTTTTTGTCACAATTTAATCCTAAATTACCAAGTACAAGTTAGAAACATGGGCATTTTGCACTGTAATTAAATTGCAAAGGAAGTATTTAGAACCAAATATTTTAAATATTTGACCAATGGATCATAGTCATAGTAAGAAATTCCAAAGATGGTGATCACTTAAAAGAGTGATTGAGTAAAGAGATACACTAATGAGGGAAGAATCTATTTTTTAAAGCAAATTCATTCATCACATGTCCTTATTTATCTCACAATTTGTTAGCTTTTTAATCAAGAACAATAGCATGACAAAGTCTTGCTGTGTGGTCTCAGAGTTTTTTGTGATTGGGAGACTCATTTACTCCGTGCCTTCCAGTTCTATAGGAGTTTGTTCATAATTTAAATAAAACCTTTTATGGCTGATGCTTAGCATATAGATTATACTTTTAATATCAAAATTATAAGTGGGGCAATTAAATTTTTATTTAATATATTTCTCCACCTCTAAGATTAACTTTTACCACAAAAAATGCTTATATTGTATAATGTTGAATTTACTAATTATCCTGATTTGAGCATCACATATTGCACACAGGTATTGATATTCAGCTCTGTACCCCACAGATATGTACAATAGACTGTTACAATAAAAATAACTAATTTAGAAAAATATTAACTTTTAGTATATTTATACTATGGTAAAAGCATTACCTTGTTATAAATGAATTTCTACCACATGGATTGCATCTATCAAGAAATAAGCATTGAAATATTTCACGAAACTTACACTTCTTATATATATTCATCAGAAAGAGACTCTTGAAACACATTTAATTGATTGTAAATCCCTTATGACATATTAAAGGTAGCTCATTTATATAAATAATGTCACTCCACAGCACAGCCTTTCAGGGTCAGGATATTGTTACTATAAGGCATGCTTCAATACACTAACACACTCCGACTACTCCTAGCAGCAACCATTCATCTCTAGGCAAAAGGCTTCAAGAGAAATTACTGTGAATTCTTAGACTCTAAAAGAATGAGGATGTTTTTTAGAGAATCCATCCCCTGGGGGTGAGGACACTAGGTAAAGAATGATCTGGACTCACAAGTTGGCCTCATTCAAAAGCCATGTTTTCATTAGCACTTTTAAGTGCAATGATGGTTTGTATTTCTGTCCCTGGAACAGTTCAGCAGCCTGAGGGTACAGATTAAAACAAAAAGTGATAGGCTCAGATAGAAGAAAATGAAAAGTTTGTACAAGACCAAAGAAAGCTTCCCACTGGGAGTATTTATTAACTTAACAGCTCTTCCTCTTAATTAACTGAGTTAAGAAAGGTTATTTCAGTGGAGAAAATCAACTAAAAAAATAATATAGTGAAGCCAAAAATATGATTCCAGTAGCATTATTATTCTGTAAAGGATAGAGAGCTTTGATAGCACGGAAATGAAAATGTGTCATAGTTTCTATGTTTACCTATATTTTACATAAAATGGTAATATTATCTAATTGCAGTGTCTTTAAAAATAAATGTTTTGCATTTGGTTATTGTTGTTTTCTCTTTATGCTATTTTCTCTCAGAACTTAATCTAGATTAATGACCTAGAAAATTTTTAATACAATAACAATGTAATCATGTTTTCAACTTACTAGATCCATGTAAAGATTCATAATCTTACATGTGCAATGTGTGTTTTGATAAAAATACAGACTACGATTCTGTTAGTGTTTAAGTTACCTTAGTAGTTACATTAAGATACTTTTAATTTTTAAAAAAATGATATCTCACATTGTTTAAAAACATTTTAACTTCTGTGGATCAGGACAATGCAGTGATCTTACTGGAAATAGCAATAACTGGCAAAGGTATAGCCCTTTGATGAAAGCAATAAGCTGCCAAAGAGGCATAACTGACAGCAGGGCAACAATTCAGGCACTGGAAAAATAAACTACAATATCTAAAAAATGTAAACCCTTTATTTTTTTTCTTTTTACTTTTGGAATCTCAAAAATTACACATGTAGGTTTTTCCCAAAATGACCAACTTGAGAGGTATGGCTCCAGTCCTTCCACAAAAAGAGATCACAACAACAGACAAACCAATACGTTTTGACCAGAATGACTGAGCAAATACTGCAGAGTACCATGAGAGTGACAAGTTTCTTGTGAAGCATGGAAGATAGGAATAGAATCATACAGAACAGAGCAGGGTATCCAGCTTCTGCCCTGCTGAAACGATTGGCTCAGAATCAGGCAGAGAGAAGGTAAACTGGAAAGGACCCCAACTCTTTCTATACCTGTCACAAACTCCAGTGATTTCCACCACAGGAGAGTCCCTCAGTCTTTTCAGGACCCAGTTCCAGGTGGAGAGTAGCTGGAGTTAGTGTAGCTTCACAGTCTCATAGTGGAAATCCAGGGAGAAGAAATTCCCTCTTGCCCTGAGTGGCTGTGATGCAGCACCATCTTGGAGCTGAACCTATGGCTGGAGTGTGCCCTGTCTCAGACCTGGTGAGACTGACTCCCTTTGTATGGAGGCCCTGCCTGCATTCTACCACATTCCCTCAGGGTGAGAGCAGGACCATAGCCCAGGCTGCCTAGCGTCTCCTATAGACAGAAAAACCAAGACCCCACATCTGAACCCACATAGCACTCCCTCTCCACTCCCAGTGAGCAAGCAGGCCCACTGAGCAGAAAAGACACCAAGGTGTCATGGTTCCCCACATTCATGGCCTGCACTGCACACCCATGGACCTACTGAACCAACAGGTGCCCACACCAGCCCACAGCCACCCAGTCCTGCAACCCTCTATACATTTACATGGGTGTTGGCAGGATCACAATCTCAGCTACCTAGAGTCTAGGACAGGCAGAGGGACTGAGACCCTGGCATCTGAGCCTGTGTGACACTTGCTCCTCTTCCCTCTGAGTGGACAGGCAGATCATCTGGGCAAGGAAGCCACAAGGAAGTGGTTATTCCCCACATCTGCATGCACCTGCCCTGCACAACCCATGAACCCACTGACCCCACAGGTGTCCATGCCAAAAGCCAGCCCAGTGGTGGCCCCTCCTCCCCCTACCCCCAGCCCTCCATAAAGCTGCTGGGGTCTGCTTCTTCCTTGAGGTTTGCTACAGGCTCAACAGCTGATCGAGTGGCCCTCTACAGGGCCTGTTGCAACAGTGTATACCTACTCCCAGACTGACAGCAGACCAGACACGGGCTCTGATGCTCCAAGGCAAGCCTCTACAGAGCTGCTGGGTTTGGCTGCACCCTCGCAGACTTGCACCAGCCACAACAGCTGATAAGGCAGCCACCTGCAGAGCCACTAGGGCCTACAGGTGCCACTAGGGCACCTGTACAGCTGCCTACAGATTGAAAGCAGATCACCCATCACAACAAGAAACTGCTGAGGGTCTCACTGCCTAGGCCACAAAGGCACCCACAGACAACTCCAAGACTGAGTACAGTTGAAGAAGCAATGCAAAGCTTGCACTACTACACTTTCCCACATCCAAACTTAAAATGCCCAATCTGGCTGTCAATGTAGAACACCTCTACAGGAAAGAGTCTCTCCTTTCAAAAACACTCCTAAAGTAAAAGAAGCAATCACAATACTAGATACTAACCAGACATCAATGCAGAGATACAAGAAGCATGAAAAAACAGAGAAACATGACTCTCCCATAAAAAGACTACAATTATCCAATACCAGACCTCAAACAACAGGAAATTGATGAATTGTCTGAAGAGGAATCCTAAATGGCAATACTAAGGAAACTCAACATGATGGGAAAAAAATTAGAAATCACAATGAAGTTACAAAAAAACAAAGAAAAAAAAAAAAAAAAAACAGGACATGTATGAGAAATCCAACAAAGAGAAAAAATAGAAAAGAATCAAGCAGAAATCCTAGAACTAAAGAAATCATTCAACAAAATAAACACAACTGAGGGCATAACCAGTAGGCTAAAACAAGCAGAGGAAAGAATTTCTTAACTAGAAGACAGGCTTTTTGAATTAACAGAGTTGGATCAGAAAAGAAAAAGAAAAAAAGACTTTTTAAAAAAGAAGAAAAGCTACAAGATCTTTCTGATAACCTTAAGCGTAAAAACATCTGTATTACAGGTGTACCAAAAGGGGAAGAAAAAAAAAGGCATTGAAATCCAACATGAAATATTAGCCAAAAACTTCCCAAGTATTGAGAGAGATATGATCTCCCAGATCCAAGAAGCTCAAAGATCCCCAAACAGATTCAACCTAAAAATGACCTCCCTGAGACACACTGTAATCAAATTGTTAAAAGTCAAAGACAAACAAAGAATTCTAAAAACAGTAAGAGAAAAGCATCAAATCACCTATAATGGAATTCTCATCAAGCTAACAGCAGACTTCTCTACAAAAAACCTACAGGCCAGAAAAGAATGGGATGACATATTCAAAGTCTTAAAGAAAAAACTGCCAAGAAAAAGAATACTATGTCCAGCAAAGCTTTCCTTCAGAAATGAAGGACAAATAGATATTATCTTTATTATTTCAGACAAACAAAAACTGTGGAAATTCATCACAACACCAGCCCTTCAACAAATCCTCAAGGGAGTTCTACATCTGGAATCAAAAAAACAATATATATCACCATAAATACATAAGAAAAAATGAAATCCTCTAGTAGAACACACACACAAATGAGAAAGAGAAAGAAAATGTATCTTGTCACACACACAAAAAAATCCCAGCAAAGATAAACAATGAAAGGAAAAGAAAGCAACAAAAAATATATAGAACATAAAGAAATTAATAAAATGGCAAGAATAACACGACACCTTTCAATAACAACCCTGAATGTAAATGGATTAAATTCCCCACTTAGGCCAAAGTGAGTTGAGACCTGCATGGCACCGGGGCTCAGTCTGAGGCCCAGGAGGGAAGTGCCCACAGCCTAGCAGTTGCCGATGTAAGCTGAGACCTGCACAGCATCGGGGCTCAGTCTAAGGCCCAGCAGGGAAGTGCCCTCAGCCCACACCCAAACTTAAAATCTCAGCAGCCACTGAGGTGAGCCAAGACCCACATGGCACTGGGACTCAATCTAGGGCCCCAGGGGGAAGGGAAGCACACACAGCCCAGCAGGTGCCGAGGTGAGTCGAGACCTGCACAGTACCAGGGGCTCAGTCTATGGCCACAGAGAGGTGGAACAGGAGCCAAGGTGGTGTAACATAGATACCGCGACACCTTCTGTCATGACAGGAACAGCTCACCACCATGGTAGCAGCCAAGGCCACTCTACAGGCAATCTTCCATTCACTTGACTACACTGATATAAGAGTCACCAGAAGAGCCTGCAAATAGAGGAGGAAATCTTTATCCTCATAGCCAACCCCAGAGTAACAGAAGAAGCAAGTTCTCTACCAGATGACCAAACATCAACAGAAAAATCACTAGAGCTACAAACAAACAAGAAGATATGACACCACTGAAGGAATACAGTAATGCTCAAATTCCAGACCCCATAGTACAGGGAATACTTGAAATGTCTGAAAAAGAATTCCGAGCTATGATCTTAAGAAAGCTTGAAGAAATAAAAGAAGACTCAAATAGAGAACACAAGAAAACAAGAAAAAATATCCAGAATATGAAGGAGTAAATTAACAAAGAGATTAATACCTTAAAAAAGAGTGTAGCAGAACTCCTAGAAATAAAAGATTCACTCAATGAAATAAGAAACACAACAGAGAGTTTGAGCAGACTAGAGCAAGCAGAAGAAAGAATTTCAGATCTTGAAGATGATTTTTTTGAAATAACCCAGGCAGACAAAAAAAAAAAAGGAAAAAAAGAATTAAAAATAATGAAGAAAATCTAAGACAGATAGCAGACAACCTCAAGCACTCTAAAGGAGAGGAGAAAGGAAAACGTATTGAAAACCTATTCAAAGTAATAACAGAAAACTTCCCAGGTGTAGGGAGAGACACAGATTCAATCCAAAAAGATCCTTTCCAAGACACATTATAGTCAAATTTGCAAAGCTGAAAGACAAAGAGAGAATTCTAAAAGCAGCAAGAGAAAAACGTCAAGTCATCTATAACGGAACCCTCATCAAACTAACCGCAGACTTTTCAACTGAAACCCTACAGGCCAGAAGAAAGTGGAATGATATACTGAAAACACTAAAAGAAAAAAATTGCCAGCCAGGAATTCTTTACCCAGCAAAGCTCTCCTTCAGAAATGAGGGAGAAATAGTTTATTTCTGAGACAAACAAAAATTGTGGGAGTTCACCAACAAACAACCAGCCCAGCAAGAGATTCTCAAGGGAGTCCTGCATTGGGAATCTGAATAATGAGGATCACTGTCACAGATACACAAGAAAGAGCAAAACCTGCAACTAAAACAAAAATGCCAGTGAGAAAGAGTAAGAAGCCAAATCATGTCATCTCAAATTTCCAACTAACATTGAAGAAGAGAAATAAAAGGAGAAGTAATGATCAAAAGATAATTAAAACATCTAAACAAAAAGCAATTAAATGACAGGAGTTAAACAATACCTGTCAATAACTACCCTAAATGTGAATGGATTGAACTCCCCACTCAAAAGACACAGATTGACTGATTGGATTAAAAAACTAGACCCAAGTATATGCTGTCCTCAAAAGACCCGTCTCACCTATAGAGACACACACAGACTAAAAGTGAAGGGATAAAAGAAAACATACCATGCAAATGGAAACCAAAAATAAGAAGGAATAGCTATTCTTATATTGGATAAAATAGACTTTAAACCAAAAAACATAAAAAGAGACAAAGAAAGCCACTATATAATGATAAAAGGATCTACCAAGCTAGAAGACATAACAATCAAAAATATGTATGTACCCAAAACTGGAGCATCCAGATATACAAAGCAAACACTCTTAGACCTAAAGAAAAAAATAGGTCCTAATACGTTAATAGTGGGTGACCTGAACACCCCTCTCCCAGTATGAGACAGATTTTCCAGGCAACAAATCATCGAAGAGACACAGGATTTAATCTACACCTTAGACCAACTGGACCTGGCAGATATATACAGAACATTTCAGCCAACAGCTAAAGAATATACTTTCTTCTCATCAGCACAAGGAAAATTCTCCAGGATAGACCACAAACTCGGTAACAAATCTAGTCTCAGCAAACTTTAAAAACCTGAAATCATTCCAAGTATCTTTTCAGACTGCAATGGGCTAAAACTGGAAATCAATAACAAGCAAAACCCTTAAAACTATACAAATGCATGGAAACTAAACAATAGGCTCTTGAATAACCTATGGATTTAAGAAAAAATTAAACAGGAAATCAAAAAATTTCTTGAAACTGATGAAAATAAAGATACATCATACCAAAACCTGTGGGGTACTGCAAAAGCAGTACTAAGAAGCAAATTTATCACAATAAATGCTTATATCAAAAGAATGGAAAGACTTCAAATAAACAACCTAATACTATGCCCCAAATAATTTGAAAAACAACACTCCAATCCTAAAGGTAATAGACAGAAAGAAATAATTAACATCAAAGCAGAACTAAATAAAATAGAGACCCGAAAAATGATAGAAAAGATCAATGAAAAAAAATTTGGTTTTTCAAGAAGATAAAGTAGACAAACCATTAGCTAGGTTAACAAAAAAAAAAAAAAAAAAAAAAAAAAAAAGAAGAGAAAAGACCAAAATAACAAAAATCAGAAATGAAAAGGGAGACATTGCAACTGAAACCACAGAAATATGAAGAATCATTAGAGACCATTATAAACAACTGTGCGACAACAAATATGAAAATAAGCAAAAGATATGGATAGGTTTCTGGACACATACAAACTACCCAGACTGAACCAAGAAGAGACAGAAAATCTGAACAGACCAATAACAAGCAATGAGATTGAAGTGGTAATTAGCAATCTTCCAACAAAGAAAAGCCCAGATCCGGATGGCTTTACAGCTGAATTCTACCAAACCTTTAAAGAGAAATTAATACCAATTCTCCTCAAACTATTCCAAAAAATTGAAAACAAAGCCTTTTCCCAAATTCATTCTATGAGGCCAACATAACTCTGATACCAAACCACATAAAGACAATGAAAAAAGAAAATTACAGGCCAATAT
Organism: Galeopterus variegatus; assembly: GCF_000696425.1. Classification (NCBI taxonomy): domain Eukaryota; kingdom Metazoa; phylum Chordata; class Mammalia; order Dermoptera; family Cynocephalidae; genus Galeopterus; species Galeopterus variegatus. Next base: position 970,488 of record NW_007726223.1, on the reverse strand, counting down.
CCTTGATGAACATAGATGCAAAAATCCTCAATAAAATATTAGCAATCAGAATACAGCAACATGTCTAAAAAATTATACACCATGATCAAGTGAGATTCAGCCCAGGGATGCAAGAATGTTTCAACATACAAAAGTCAATAAATGTGATACACAACATCAATAAACTCAAGGACAAAAACCATATGATTATCTCAAAAGATGCTGAAAAAGCATTTGACAAAATTCGACATGGCTTCAGATAAAGACTCTCAACAAATTAGGTATAGAAGGAAAGTATTTCAACACAATAAAAGCCATCTATGACAAGGCCACTGCCAGTATTATTCTGAATGGGAAAAAACTGAAGGCTTTTCCCTTAAGAACAAGAACAAACAAGGATGCCCACTCTCACCACTCCTACTCAACATAGTATCAAGATATTAGCTAGAGAAATCAGGCAAGAGAAAGAAATAAAGTGCATCCAAATTGGAAAAGACAAAGCCAAATTGTCCCTGTTTACAGATGATATGATCCTATACCCACAAAAACCTAAAAATTCTACCAAAAAACTCCTAAAGCTGATAAGTGAATGGAGTAAAGTTTCAGAATACAAAATCAATACACAAAAATTGTATCATTTTTATACACCAACAACAAGCAGGCAGAAAAAGAAATCAAAAAAGCAAGCACATTTACAATAGCTACCAAAAGAATAAAATACATAGGAATAAGTTTACCAAGAAGGTGAAAGATTTCTACAATGAGAACTCAAATCACTGCTGAAAGAAATTAAAGAGGACAGTAAAAGATGGATAGAGATTCCATGTTCATGGATTGGAAGAATTAATGTTGTGAAAATGTCCATACTACCAAAGTGACCTACAGATTCAATGCAATCCCCTTGAAAATACCAATTATGTTCTTCACAGAAATAGGAAAAACAATTCTAACATTCATATGGCTCAATAAAAAACCCCAAATAGCCAAAACAATCTTGAGCAAAAGTAAATAAATAAATAAAGCATTACATTACCTGACTCCAGATTTTACTACATCACTATACTAATCAAAATAGGATGGGACTGGCATAAAAACAGACACACGGATCAATGTAACAGAATAAAGAACACAGAAATCAATCCATGTATTTATAGCCAACTGATCTTTGACAAAGCACCAAGAACATATATTGAGGAAAGGACAGCCACTTCAACAGGGAAAACCAGATATGTATGTGTAGAAGGATGAACCTAGACTCTCACCTCTTGCCATATACCAAAATCAATTCAAATGGATTAAAGACTTAAATATAAGACCTGAAACTATAAAACTCCAAGAAGAAAATATAAGGGAAACACTTCAGGATGTAGGACTGGACAAAGACTTTATGAATAAGACCTCTAAAGCACAAGCAACACAGGAAAAAAATCCAAATAAAATGGGCAAAGGAGCTGAATAAACATTTCTCCAAGGAAGGCATATGAATAGCCAATAGGTATATTAAAAAATGCTCGACATCACTAATCATCAGGGAAATGCAAATCAAAACCACATTGAGAAATCATCTCACCCCAGTTAGACTAGCCATTATCAGAAATGCTGGAGAGGATGCAGAGAAAGGGGAATACTTGTACACTTGGTAAGACTGTAACTTAGTATAGCCATTATGGAAAACAGTATGGAGGTTTCTCAAACAACAACAGATAGAAATACCATACAATCGAGCAATTCCACTACTGGGTATATACACAAAAGAATGGAAATCATCATGTGGAAGGGATACCTGCACTCCCATGTTTATCACACCTCTATTTACAATAGCCAAGATATGGAAACAACCTAAATGTCCATCAACAAACTACTGGATAAGGAAAATATAGTATATATACACAAAATGGAATACTACTCGGCCATAAAAAGGAATGGAATTCTGCCATTCACAGCTATATGGATGAGCTTGGAGGAAGGAAAGAAGGAAGGAAGGAAGGAAGGGAAAGAGAAACACAATAATGTGTTGAACTTTCAGGAGAGAACATAGGTGTGGTTGTTAGAGATAGGAAATGGAGGGGGAGGGA
>NW_007726223.1:933479-968229 GCF_000696425.1 Galeopterus variegatus | reverse complement strand
GGAGGGGACGGGGAGGGGGAGGGAGGTTAGTGAGAAATTGGTTAATGCTCACAAGAAATGTTTAAGTTTTGTAATGATGAACATGCTATTTATCTTAATTTAATCATCACATATTGTACACATGTATTGATATTGAACTGTGTACCCCAAGATATATTTAATCAATTATTTTCAATAAAAAATAAAATGTAATAAAAATTGTACATGTAGGATAATAGGAATGTATTTTACCACTTGTGAATAAGGGACATCAACTTTCACTTCAACATTACATGATTAATTGTTTCATACATATACATATATGCCTTACATAAAGGAAATACATTTATCTTGCCTTACAAACTCTTCCAACTCGAGAAAGAATGGTCTTATCAGAAGTGCTGCCTTCTTGAGATGACTCACGAAAGAAGAAATATATTTTATCATCATCTGGATTGTAGGTGTCTGGTATGGGGAAAGTTCCAATAAATTTTGCTCCTGTTTGAATGAAAAGAAGCTATGAATTAAAATACTGAAGCAATCCAGTTGTAATAGTGCTGGTGTCCTGTGTGTGTAAAACAATTATCAGCAAAAAAAGAAAGAAAGAAAGGAAAGAAAGAAAGAAAGAAAGAAAGAAAGAAAGAAAGAAAGAAAGAAAGAAAAAAGAACCAGAACCATGAGTCCGAGGTTTAAATGAGAGATGTGTACACAAATAAACATGATAAAATGTAGAAACATTTATTAGCATAAAGTACTGAACAAGTTCTCTGTTATTCCAGACAGCAGGTGAGGACATGATTGGCTGATAACTCACAATTGTTACAACTCTACCAAATTACTTGTAAGTCTTTCCAAATCTAGAGATTTTATGACTTTGTATTCTCCTTCTATATAATGAAGTCACTGTTTTTTTTTTTTTTTAACTACAATGTCTTTAATAAACAGCGGAGGAAAAACTATAAAGATATCTCAAATTTTGACATACTATTATGTTCTTTGCTTCATTTTGTGTAACTGCCCAAGGGGAAAAAATAGAAACAACCACTAGTGCTTGAATCAACTCCAGTATAGTCTCTGGAGACACTTTTTCTAAGTTTGTATCTTATCTCTGCCTCTTAATGGAAAGATGAACTTACACCAATTATTTCTTCTCCATGCCTCAACTTTTTCATGCATATTAGGCTACCAATGTCATTCACCTAGTAGGATAACTGATGTGATGACCAAGTGGGTTAATAAACATAAAGCACTTAGCATCTGGCAGTGCCTGACATATAATAAGAGTTCAATAAATGTGATTTATTATCAAGACAGTGATGGGCATGATAATTATGATCATTATTATGACCAATAACAAGAGGCTTGATAGAAAGCTGAGCATATCCATGTACTTGTAAAGATAATATGAAGTTATTTAGAAATGAAGTATGTCCGTATGTATTCACATGAAAAGCTGTCCACAACATTTGTAAAGTGAAAAAGCATTTGGAACACAACAAATCTCTTTGCACTACATCAATAATTAATTGATTTGGGTTGCCAACTCCTTGTTTTAAAAGTATTGGAAAGTTTAAATCTGTTTTATACGAGGGTTCTTCAAGAAGTTTTTGAAAAAATGAAATATACATCTTTCCATGAACTTTTTGAAGATCTCTCATATAATTGTGAATTAACCAGGTAACAGATCTATAATTGGCTGATACTAGTTCAGAAACAATCTTTTGGTGAAAGCAAATGGTTGGTAAAGAATGAAGGACTTTAAGTAGAATATGTGAGGCACCTAGAGGAAAGCACAGAGCTCTGAGTGTTTAGGAAATAGAAGCAGGAGAAAAGAGAAGACAAAAAGTTTAAAAACAAAACAAAGAAAAGTGGTAGGAGGTGAAAACAATCAACATTGCTTTTTCTAAAGTTTCTTTGATTGATGTGAACCCTGGCAATACTGAAAATCATTCCCTGCAAATGCACAGCAATTGATCAATAGCCCAGTAAAGTAAGCTTCACAATAGCCTTCAATAGACAAAAGGTAATGTTGGATTCCGAGTGGTGGGTAGTCAAGTCATTATCAGCCCAGCTTCGCTAGGTCAGCGCTATGTTTCCCACCCAATCTCTGCTCTGCTGAAATGAGAAACCTTAAGAGGAAAAGAGAGGACGGAAATATGCGCATGCACCTTCTCTTTATGCTTTATTATTTCCCTATTCTTTTCTGGAATTTAGAACTCCAATGGATTTTTACACTCCTGATAATCTTGCTATGGTATCATCCTAGAAAATTCATAAAAATTAAATTTTGGAATACCACATTCTTTGCTAATCAATCTTAAATTGTCAATTAACAATTTAAAATACAATGTTTTTTTGTTTTGTTTTGTTTTTTCCCCTCTTTCTCTTAAAAGAAAATCTCTCTTTTAAGTTGTTGATAAATCACAAACATGTGATCTTGGTCCCTGAGCAAAATAAAAATCCTTTTTTGGTCACAAATGAACACTTCTGATATTTATTTAAACATATTTTCTTGAAAAAAAAAAACAGCTCTTTGTGGAAACAAATTTTTCTATAAATGTGGAATTAGGGTTTTAGCAAATTCATGAAAACAAAAAAACTTTATTTAATTACTACTATATTTAAAGAGCTTAGAGCAGAAAAGAAAAACTGCTAGAAACAAAGTACAAAAAAAGGAAAATACTGAAACTATGCAGAAATCACAAGAATATGATTGGCTTCCCTTGTCTTAGCAAATAGTGAGCTTCAAATGGTCATTAACATGAATAGAATTTATTGTAGCACTCTAATATAGACATCATAATTGAGTTAAAATTATAATTTAGAAAATAACAAGGTGGTAGAAAATTTACACATTGTGTGAGAGTAGTTTGTAAAGCTTTCCTCAGATACTCAGATGCTAGAAGTGGTTATAGGAGTTGATTGTTTAGTGTCACTTGTTTATAGAGTTCATCAAAAGAAACACAATTCTAAAACAGAGCAAAAAGTACAAGTTCTGAAAGGAGAACAAGTAAATTCATTGCCATATTGTAGAAATGCACAGGACAAATCACTCTGGACATGAAAATCATTATCTGGGTGTTGCCAGGTATTGCTACTTGAAATGGTCAAAGGTATAGAGTATGACACTAATCCACATTTCAGGAATTTCATTACGACATCAATGGGGGAAAACAGTGTAGATACTTTTTCAAGTATTATTTCTTTTAACTTTTAACTAATATATAATATACGTGGCCTTGTTATGTTTGTTTATTCAGTCACTGTTGATTTTACTGAACTCTCTCTTAAATGTTGGTTCTTTTACAGGTATTGTAAGAAAACTGCTTTGGAGGAGAATGGTGGAATTGTGTAAACCAAATATTATATAAAAAACCTAATTATGAAAAAAAGAGTATCAAATAGTACTCTAATCTGTGATTTAAACAATAAGCATACTTACGAGTTAAAAATAAATACAAGTTTCAAGAACAGAGAGTTTCTTACAGATTCCATTGAGGTCCTGTCTTAGAACACTGATGTTAGTATTTTATGATAGAAACTTTCCTGGCTTGCTGCCAAACTTGGTAAAATTAGTATCATTTAATCAGTGCATAGTTGTTGAATTAAACAATTTTAAATCATACCAATAGACACCTGTGCTTTATTATTGCACAGTTTTCCCCTTTGGCATTTGAAACACATGCCCTAGTAAGGATGGAGTTTGAAATGTGGCATTTTCACAAATAAACTTCTAGCATGACACCAAGAAGCACTGCCAAATGAGAATACCATAAACCAGTGTGGCCTGTACTCACACTGCTTTCATTTTCCCTATGAACATCTTTTCACGCAGATGAGCACCCCTATCCCCGTGATTTAATAGGTAGTAGGTTTCTAACTTCCTTTTATTTCTTCTTATATCTTTTTTCCTATTATTTTTTTCTTAATTTTCTCCTTTTATGTGGAAGAAGCATTTATAGACAGCAGAGCATCCCAAGAGAAACTTCAAATGCAAACTGCCTCCATATGTTAAAAATAAAAATTTAAAATAAAAGTTCTCATCTATTCCAGGAAAGAAAACAAAAACATATGCATCTGAGGCATCATTATTTGTTTTCTTTTTGCAAGTGGTCTTATTTCTTATTTTTATCCTAAAATTTTAACAAAAACTAACCTGCATTTGAGTAGCCACCCTAACTTATATCTATTTTACTATTTCCTGATATGTTCTAAGTTCAAGTTGATAAAGAAAACTGTGGAAGCATGCTAAGTCTTCATCTAGAACTGTCCATAGTATTTCATCTTTGTAATTTTTTACCCTCCTGGCAAAGTATTTAATAGATGGCTTAGTATCGCAAGGAAGAAGACAGTCCTGACAAGGAATTTTGCACTGTTAAATGAAGAGGTTAGCTGATCTCACTCTGGTTAAACCTAAGTAGGGCACAGAACACAATATGGCTTACTTAAATGTGTTAAGGATTTTAAACTCCTTAAGTAGGTCAGTGATAAAAATGGACTTAAGAAAGACTCATGTAGCTTCATATTTAAAAAAGATAATTCTTTAGATTCTGCATCTTAATAGTTAAATATTCAATTGCAAATTTAACTTAATTTTTGCATTTCACTTTAAACATACTACCACATCTACATTTACAAAAGTTAGGTTCATCATGGGCATGTAAAAAGCAGAAATTTAAACTGAAAAAAAAGCATAGAAAGCAAAATTTAACAAAACATTCTCTAACTAGAAATAAACAATACACTGATGTAATTATATATAGAAGAAATAACAAAGACGGCGTTGACTCCATTATTTGAAATATTAAATATTAGTCAGTTCTTTCAACTCAGCAACAATCTTATGAAGCCCAGCAGTAAGTTTCATATTAACATGCTGTATGGACAGGAAAGAAAATTCACAAGTATGCCACATTATATGATCATTGGCTATCATACATAATTAATAAATGAGTATACTTTAAACCATCACTGTCCAATAGAAGTTGCTGCATTGATGATATCTTTTATATCTGTGCTATCCAATATGGCAGCCCCTAGCCCATGTGGCTATTGATCTCTTGAAATATGGCTAGTGTGACTGAGGAACTGAATTTTAAATTTATTTAATATTAATTACTTTAAATTTAAATAGCCACATATGTCTAGTGTCTACCATATTGGACAGTGCGGCTTTAGACCAAGTAGCCTGTGTCAGTAGCTGTGCTGTGGTAGGTCCAGTGTTAAGGCAGAAACAGATTCTTTATTCCCATAATTGCCACCAAAAAGGCCGTCAAGCTTCCAGATTCAGAAGATATAATAGGCTACTCTTCCCACAGGCTTAGTGTTGTGATGGAAGAATGAGCTTGGCAGCTAGGAAACCTGGAAACGTCCCTTCCTCATGCTATGTCTCCATTTGTAAAATATGAAGTTAAATAGGATAATGTCTAAGATAACATTCATTCCCAGCAATCAGCATAGTTCATCTGTCTTCTCTCTCCTCACACTCCTGACTCCAGCCAGATGACCCCATTGACTTCTGTCTTTGGATCGTAGGCTGACTATATTTGGAAAATGGCCATTTCTCATAAAGGAGGACTAAAATGTTTGTTGAGCAAGTGAATATTTTGTCTTAGCCCATCAGGTCCCTCCTCATTATAAGCATTTCATATTGTTTCCATAATTTCTCCCCTTGCTCTGCCCTATTTTTAATGGACTGGGAAACTCCTGACTGACTGAGTCTCCTGAAGCTTGTGCTCTTCTACCTCTGGGCTTTCTTTCCCTCAGCAAACACCTGACCTGCTGCTGGTACTTCCCTTGATGGCCAGACTGCCTAGATCTCCCCCACTGTTGCCTAACCCACCTTCCCTCTCTGTTTTAGTACCTGCTAACAGACTCACATCTTTGCTTTGCTATTGTCCAACATGGCACATAGACATGGACTGTGTTTGTGGTGAGGCTGTAAGAGCAGGGTATGTGTAGCCAAAGGGCAAAATTTGGGTTGATGAACTGTGTCAAACAATGGACAGAGCATAGTGTCTATGGCTGGATAGACTTATCTGAATTTCAATCTCACCTCTACTAGATACTATGGGCTACTATCTGACTTCTAATGTATCCCCAAGTGTAAAGTGCAAATAGTAATTCTCCCAGGATTATACCAGTGAGTAAAATAGCACTTTAAGTGTCTAAGATAGTGACTACCATGGATGCTATATTAAATAAATTTGAAGGAGAAGAGAGAGAGACAAAGAGGGCGATCAATTAGTAAACAATAAAATTGTGGCAATAAACTAGGAATGAGGTAATGAAGACCTATGGGAAGATGTGGCCATGCAAAGAACAAGGGATTCGAAGGATATTTTGAAGGAATTAAAGCCTTTAGCGATAGATTAGATGTGGGGGATGAGGAAAAGGAAGAAATCAATAACTCCAAGGTAACTGGGTAGATGAAGTGAAGAAAGTTAAAATAGATAAGATTAGGAAACTGATACTGAAGGGCAAGTTAGAAAGAGAAAGCAGGATAGTTTTTTTTTTTTTTTAACTTTGATTTACAGGATTTTAGATTTTGGATCCAACTAGTCGCTCGTATATGTACATGAAAAGAAACTCAATCAAAAGACCATTAAACAACTTATAAAAATCTCAAAGCAGGTTAGTGGCACAAACAGGACTAAAACTTAGGTATCTTTATTCCAATATTAAGCAGCCATTTTTTTTTCTTTTGATCTGAGATTAAAATGCAAGAGATCCAAATGAATATTTTTAAGAGAAGATTGAAAAGGAACTCAGAAAACAATTGAAACTTTTAGGATGGGTGAGCTCACAGAATTATGATGTGTAGAGGGAGAGAAGGAAAAGGTAGTCAAATGGTTTAAAGTGCTAAAGAGATGACAGACTCTCAGAGCATTCCAGGTTTTAGTCTTGCCCCCTACCTCTCCTATTTGAAGGTATAACAATAATGATGATGATAATATTGACAGAAATTCAGCTCTTAAAATTGTCAGACTTCCATATATGATCTAATTGAATCCCATGACACTCTGTGAATAGATACTATTATTATGCCATATTATTAGACAAAGAATTTGGATGCACTAAAAGCTATAATCAAAGTCACGAATAAATGAAAGTCAGAATTTAAGTCCAGATAATTAAGTTCCACAGAAACAGAACTATATTTTTTGTCTAAACTGGGACACTCAAAAAGACAACAGAAGTAAACTGAAAAGCCATGGGTAAACCAGGTCATATGGTCGCCCAGGCTATCACACCACTAAGCAATCTGCCTCGAGTGACCTAGAACCACAAATGTTAGTTCTCCTAATTTGTAATTGCCTGAATTAAGTCCATTGAGACTTCTTTTATGATGTACCTTTCCTCCTACCTTAATTTCTTCCTTCTATTGGCTTCTTCTTTAATTGCAAAGTTTTCCCAGCATCCAAAATCTTCTCTTGAACTCTGCCTTATGTCCTCCAATTCTTCTATTCACAAGCAAGTATCCTCTCTACCAAATATTCTTTGCCGTGTATTCTCATGTCTCTCCCCACTGCTACCACCTTTGCTTCTGTCCCTTTCTCATGCTCCTGTTTCCATGCAATGGCCTCTTCTCTCTTTGTCCTCATTCTCCTTTAGTCAGTTACCTTTGTAATAACAAAGTTCTGACTCCTTGATTAAAAAGTAAACCATCGATGGCTCTCCATTGGTTTCAGGATATTATTTATAGCTTTGTAGCCTTATCTCCCACTCTCTCCTTATGCTCCAAGCTGAGCAAACCATTCGTCACCCATGAGGTCAGTGACCCTTCCCTATCTGTGCAGGTCCCATGGGTGGAATAGCACTCAATATACAAGAGGGCTTCAAAAGTTGTTTATTAAGGGAACGTTAAGTCAACTCAAAGGCTTCCTACTTTGTAATTCTATTCACATAGCACTAAGAACAGCATCTTATGCAAATAATAGTTGAATACATATTTCCTACATTTATTGTTTTAACAATGCTGCAGACTTCTTTATGGACATGTTGTAGTTAACGGAAAAAAGGGAATAATCTCTTAAAAGAGTAGCAATGTGATGATATTTGCCATCCCAAGACTGAGAGACATAATCTTACACTTCATTTTAAAGTCATGAGAATATCTTACCTACACAGATATATTTAAGCCTTTATATATGTGAAATCTATAAAGTTACTCTAAAAGCAAGTAATTACACAACAATCTCACAATGCACAAAAAGATAGTCTTGCCTTGGATGTGTGTTAAGAAATTTATGAATAATCACATATTTGTAGATATTTTATATTTGTTTTCCTTACCAGAGGAGTACTCTTTAGCAACCTCCCACCCCCCAAAAAAGGTACTCTTGGGGTCAATGGAAATCACATTGTTGTGTAAACAAATAGATCTAGAGGTTTTGACTAAAGAAGTGTTTTAAAAGTGTTTTCCCTTTTGTTTATGTTTTCACTGCTTAAATGACACTGAAAGATAGGGAGATAGACCCTAGGAAATCTCTACTCTGGCCTCTTCCATTAAAGCCCAATATTTATGGTGGGAATGAGAAATGTTGTCTGCCTGCTTTAATAACACTGTTATGTTATTCTGCCATGCAATGAAATAAAGTCATATGTTAATTAGAGAAATCATGATAAAATCTGATCTGTTGTAAGAAGTAGGGGGAAAAGCCTCCTATTGTTTCTTTAAGTAAATTCATTTAGGAGATTCTTTTGTTGTTGTTGTTTGTTTGTTTGTTTGTTTTCTTTCTTTCTTTTTCTGGAAATCCAAAATATTGCATGACCCCTAAATAAAAGAGTAATCAGACAAATCTATGTCAATATAAATACGGTATGGTTAAAATTTGAAAGGGTATGTCTTAACCTAAACATAAGTTACTTTTAATAGAAGTTAGCATTACAGTCTAAACCCTTTTGATGGGGCTAATAGACAGTATATGTCTTAGTCATTAAAACACAGACTACAGCAGTAACGTTGCCAGTTTAAATTCCAGCTACGCAAATAACAAGTTGTAAAACTTTGATCAAATTACTTAACTTCTCTCTAGTTCAGTTTGTCCATCTCTAAAAAGCAAAAAATAATAATATATTTCATATGTCATTGTGAATATTAAAAATATTAATTAGAACATAGCATGGTGTTGAGGACATAGGACACACTCAATAAATATCAACTATTTTTGTATACACACACAGAGGTTCTGGAGATTTCTCCAATTTAACATGGAATTATTTCAAACATACTTTATAATGCTGAGCTAAGTCAATTATCCCAAAACACATTTGAGTGAATAATAATGACCTTCTTATCTATGCAAAAGCAAAGGCAAAACAATCAAAAGTGAAAAAAAAAATCACTAACCATTGAGCCAGTAGTGCTCTGAAATGTCAGTTCTTATGTAATGATGGTCATGAGTAGGCCCAAGGGACCGTGTGAATGCAGTATCTTTGCCAAGGAAATCAGAAGCTGTTCCAGAGTAGAGGTATTCATCTGGGAGGAAGAAAAAAGATGCATAGGACTTTTAAGAGTATAGCAGTGGACACTACTTAAAATATTCAAATTTCACAGCATGACACCAAAGAAGTTTATTGTTTAACATCAGAATATGTTGTTTCATAAACGTTACTTTCAGATTTTGAAAAATTAGCTCAATTGAAGAAAAAAGATAACTCAATTAACTTTGTAAAACTGATGTTAGATACTTGAATATAAAAAAAATCCAAATTCTTTTGAATTAATAATTGCACATGCGTTGGTTTCTCTTTTGAATAAGCTCTTCCTCTTTCCTTTCTCCCCACAAATAATTCAAAAATATACCATAATTAGGAGTTCCTCTTTGTAATAACACACAAAATATATTAAAACTTAAATGCCATCATGAGGAATGGATTGTGTAATTAGTATTTACTTAACCGACACAACCTCAATGACCACCACTTTTCTTTGCCTAACCTCTGCTGAAAGGGAGCTTTCAGCACTGAAGTCATTCTCTGTAATTATAACATGTTGCATTCCTTGTAGCTAATCATGTCTCTAATAGTTCTGATAAACAGGAATTCTTGAAAAGGGAAAAATGTTGCCATTGCTGCATACCAAACTTCTTTGTCCTGTTATTTAGGAAAAGTGCATGTCCCTATGTTTTGTTTTTTGGGGGTTTTCTTTTGGTGGGGGGTGGGAAGGGAAGGGGGAGGAAGAAGGGGGGAAGTAGGGGAAGGTGGGGGAAGAGAAAGGGGAAGATGTAGGGGAAGGAGGGGGGAGAGTGAAAAAAGAAAAGGAAGAGTAGATGGAGGAAAAGGGAAGGAAGGAGAGAGAAAAGATGCAGGGAGGAAAAGAGTGGGGCAGAGGCCAATCTGTCCCAACACTAGTTATATCATTGAGTGGGGGTGGATGGGGTGGCAGAAAGAAGGCTGTCCCTGCAGTAGAATACGTCACCCCATGGAGAACGAAGCCTCTGCCATATTAAGAGACATTTGTAATCAACTACTTTGGATTACACTTAATGGGACAAAGCAAAAAAAGGCTAATCTCTACAGAGCATTTCGATTTTTTAAATGCTTAAATATGAAAACAAAGACATTGTTTTACTGAAATTCAACTTTCATTTCTTTAAAATTTTGTCTTGTGTAAGAAGCAATTTAGATACTTTCTAAAGTCCTTGATTATATCCATCGAAATAAGCTTTTCACTGAATTATTTGGGATAATTCAACCTAAATAATGACCATAGCCAACTTCTAAAGAAAACACAAAACAAAAACAAAAACATAAATGAGAGAAATCTAACTATGTAAAGCAATTGTAAATACGGTACTGTTTCTATCCTGTGAAGGCATTTCCCTGAAATATATTAGGTAAATGGCAATATCTTATTGTGAAGCAAGTTAAAAAAAAAAAAAATACCACCAACAACCACAATGGCATCATAGAAAAGCTTGGTAAGAGTAAAGAAAGCAAACCATCACTTTGAGATATATAAAATTGCAGATATTTGAACGTTTTGTCAGGAAAAAAAGGTATGTTTCTACCTAAAAATTGGATCTGAAAAACCAGGTTTTAAAACTGTCTTCTTTGTATCTAAAATTACTTAGGGATTCCTAAGAGAGGTCACCAATGCCTACCTCTATTGTTTTTTAAATTAAGGGTGTGTCAACCCTACTTGACAGATCAGAATCACAAATCATCTATCTCATTTTCTGAGAATAATGACGGAACATTAGTCATATAATTTTCAGAACACACAAAAATGCACACACTTTCACTTCAAAGCAAGATCACTAGTTGTAAGTGAAAATTAAAATGTCATGGTGCTTCTCCTATCATCTTCTATTCAAACATTTGATAGACAAGTTAAATAAAAAGAGATGAAAGTCATGAACCAAACCAAAACAAAAGAAGTCCTTATAATGGTTGAAATTCAGAGGTCTTGCCGACATTCCTCAGAAAAGACTTCAGACCACACAGCACTGACTTCTTTCAACAGGATGGTCATCTCATAAGAGAATTTAAGATGTATACAAAGTGAGAGAAGACTAAATGTGTTAGCAAAAATTTCACAACATTTCCATTAATATCATCAGGTTATAGAGAAATTGGGGAAAAGGTGTTATAATATTCTATTATTTGTATTCTGTAGCTTGATTCATTTGGCGTATTAATTTATCCACTTAGGGAACTACTAAATTTAACTTTCATACTGAGCCAAATAGGGACATAGTTCAGGAAAAGAAAATCCCAGACATCTAAATGTAAAATTACAGAACAAGTAAGTGTGTTTCATTTGCATTAAAAAGAATTCAGTCAGAAGTTTATTTGAAAACTAACTGTGCAGACATTAAGGATTGATGTGGCCTCACTTTATTATTGATAAAGATGCTCAGTACAGAGAGATTTGGCACTAAAATACTTGAATCAAATAGCTGGTGAAGATTAATCCAAAATTATATTGAACTTAATAAGAATATGTGGCTTAATCTACACATACCTTTACAGAAAATCATCTAACAGTGAGAACTGCCTATCATTGATCTTACCTGTCATTACTGAAGCAAAAGGTTGCTGAGGATCAAAAGGACATTTCAGTCTGCCAGACTCCAAATTATGCGTGTCTAACTTGAATATAACTTCCTGTTGTGAGAAACATTAGCACAAGTGAGATTTTTAAAAATATCACAATCAGCAAGAACATAGGAGATAACTAAATTTTAACTCATTAATTTGGTAAAAACCAATTGACTGTGTAGCATGTGCATCATGCTGTGCTCTTTAACTTTTTAGCAAATATTGTATCTGGCAAGACTCAATACCCATGTTTTAGTCTCCTTTTCCCAATGTGGTAATGATAATACTGTGTAAACTTTTTGTTTGGAAATAGTGATATACTCACCAATTCATTTAGTCTAGACCACTATAAATATCAAAATCACCACCATGTACACATATTTCTTAAGCTTAATAGCAAACTTATTGAGGCTAATAAAACCAATGTTCTCTTTAAAGAAATAAAATTGCTATAATGATTATACTTTCAAGATAATGATTATGGTCTATACAACTAAGCACTTGCAACTCTACCAAATTACTTAAACCTTGTGATATGTTTTAATGATAGTAGCATAAAAGTGTTCTCAGGCAGGTAGTTCATTTTCAGAGCTGTTGATACATGTGGACCAAGAAAAAAAAAAAAAAAGAATCCCGTTGTAGTATTTTCACTATGATGAAAACACTGTACACATTAAAGCCACATAGTTATTTTGGCTGAAACATCTATTTCTTTAATAGTGGTCACAGACAGAATGATATTGGCAGACTTATAATATTCAGGGAAAAAAAAAACATCTTACGTTGAACTTTCCAAGAAAAATATGAATGTATAATGAAGGCGGCCCCATGAACTTGAGTGTTTCATAGCAATGACAACACTACCATCCAGCTAAAAGGCTGATGACTCACCCAGTGCATACACTAGTTAGAGAAGTCCAGCATTTCAGACATTCTCTCTAGATTTAGAATCTTCAAAGTTAAATTGGAGCACACATATAACAGGAAAGGACCATTCAGTGCCTCTTATGTAGAAAGCAAGCAGTGAAGCAAAAGGGGTAGGCGGAGTTGGATTATTGGTTTATTATGTTGTAATTTAAGATCTTTTTCTTTTCTTTTGAACAAGACCAATAGAAACAACTTCATCATTAAAAAATAATCATAGCAATTTAAATAGGCTGATTTACAATTGCTATTCCATAATTTCAAGTAAACACATTTTAATACTAACAATAATGATACCTAACTGTTAATAGCTACTAAACAAGGACCAGGGATTTATACACTTTTTCTCATTGGATTCTCACCACAAGCCTAATGATGTAGCTACTTTAATAATTCCAGCTTTGCAAGTGTACTATTGAGGACTGAAAGTGGTACATACCTTGCTCAGTGTCACATAGCTATTAAGAGGAAAAGCAGGAGCTTTGTCTCCAAAGTTCACACTCTTAACTAATCTAGTTCCAGAATTTCAAACTCATGAATTTAAAAATATGTTGAAATCAATTTATAGACCCTCCATGACTATGTAACATGATCAAGTCCAAGTGTGTTTAGTTTGGACAGGTCAGCTAATGAAAAGTTGTGATACTGGTGTGAAAAAAAGTCCAATGAAAACACATTTAGGGCATGCTTCCCATATGTGGGTGGGACCAGAGGCATGCCAGGAAAAAAACACCTGTAGATAGTGCCTCTTAAGTATAGTTAAATATCATTAAGGGTACATTATTCTCTACAAGTTAAACAGAACTGTTGACTCTAAAAGCCTATAATGGGATATCGTAAAGAGAAAAGTAAACTAAATTCTGGTGACCCAGAAGATTATAGTAAAAAGCTAAAATACAAAAACCAAGAAAATATCTGGGAGAATGCCATGGTGGATCCAAGATACTAGATAAACTTACAATTGTATAGATTTCTGTTTTTAAATATAATATTTCATTAAATTTTCAAGAAAATCCCATATAATTGATGTTTGTGGAAGCTGAAAACAAGGTCTCCTTTATAATCTCCTGGAGAAAGAATATAGCAAGACAGCAAGTTTCCTTGAGCTAGTCAAGGACAACTACAGGAAAATAAAGTAAAAAATACTAGATGATTCAATGCACTTCCTGAGATAAACTGACTGAATTACATGACACTCTAAATTTTGAGGCTTCAATTTTATAAGATTTTTTCCTACAAAATTCCTTAAGCTTAGGTCATTATACAAAAGCACCTGTCTGAACTACACACACAGGAATATTGTTAGAGAAGAGGAAAGCGGATCAGAATGACAGTAAGAAAACATTTAATCATCACAACTAGGCAAAGTTATAGTTAATACCATCTCCATTTAAAGATGAGATTTGCAGCAGAAGAGGGGAGAACACACAGGAAAGAACGTAGTTCCAATCTGATTATTAAACACCCATATTACAGGATATATATATATAAAGTGTATTTATACACTTTTGAAATTCATGCCTCTTTACTTTTTGTGTTCCTGTTGCTAAGTAATGGATGCGGATTAAGTAACTGGAATGGGACAAGTGCTATGCCAAAGCCTGTACAATCATTTCCTCATTTTACCCTCCAAATAACTCTGGGAGGTAGTTACTATTATTATCATCATCATTTTACTGAATAAATAGAAGCTTATAGATTTTTGCAGTGTGCATCAGGCCGTGGAGCTGGAAAACGACTGGAGCCACGTTTCACACTTGGGTTGTCCAGGCTCAATCTACTATTGTTGATGGCAACCCTGACTTCTCTCCTGAATTGCAGATCCAGCTGCCCATTTGGCATGACCTACTGAACAGATCTTAAATGCAGAATATACAAAACCAATTCACCATTTTCCCACAAACTAGTTATTGCTCTCACCTCAATGAATAACATCACTCTCTCACTCACTGCCAAAGTCAGGAAGCTGGGATTCATCTTAGCTTCTTCCTCTTTCTTCCCATTACCCCAGGCACACTGCCTAGCAGTCCCCAGAGTGTGCCTTCCTCCACCTCTCTGGCACACTTCTGTTCTCTCTTCCCAACCACCTCAGGAGCAACTTTATTAATATGAAAATGGAAGGGCCTTCTAAACTCCCTCTAGAAGTACAATGATTTCTTGGGACTAATGATTCATAAGAAAAGTTAACAATCCTCAAGCAGGGCTGCCATACAATTACCTGTACTCCTGACCAGCTGAAAACTCACAAGGCTCAATACCCCTGTTCACTCATAATTCTCTTATTCATAGAACTTGTAAATTTGACTGCCCCAGGGCTTCTTGACAGTCCCAAGCTCAGTAATTAGCTCCATCTAAATTCCCTTTCAGCACTTGTGACTTTTAAAAAGCTATAGAACACTATTTGCTTCCCTCAGCAGGTTGCAAGTTTGGCCTTTAGCCTTAGGCCTCAAAACACACCCAAGCTGTGGGGCTATCTCATATAATTACACCCTATGCTATGAGCTACTGTTATATATTACCCTTCATCAAAGCCAGGCTGGAGAACATTACACCAGCAACAAAGAATGATGGATTCGAGTTGCCAAGTCTCCTAGAGGTTCAGAGATTTAACTATCAGGGTTGCTCTGTTTTCCAACAGTTCAGTCTGGGCTGGTTAGAAAAGTTGGTTGGAGAGGAAAAATCTGTCTAGCCACAGTTGTGGGTTTGACTTCAGCATGAATCAGTTAAATCCGTGTAAAGAAACGTGCTTCATAAGCCTAGACTTTACTTTCAAACACACAGCCAATTATCTTGCAAATATGTGTGGTTATTCACAAGAAGTATATACATAAACATGAGCACAACAGGACATGCAAAGAAATACTTCAGAGCACATATTCTAAAGCTCAGCTGGACATGCTTGCTCTAGATACAGACTCCTTGTCTATTTTATCCACTGAGACTCAATTTTTGCTAACCTGTAAATTGGGAATTATAATGGTACCAACTTCATTGAGAGTGTTGTGAAATTCCAAAGAAATAATCCACAGAAAGTTCGTGGCACAGTCCGTGACACAAAGAGCACTCTAAAGAACTGGTAATTAACTAAATTACCTAAATCTGCATGTTTCTCATTTATTAAAATGCTTGTTGATATCTGGAATACATTACTCCTAATTAATATATCCTTTATTTCCACTATGTCAATTTGGTCCAGCAAAAACAATGAGTTCAGTGTGCCATTAACCATCTATACAAATCTAAGAAAGTCATTAAAATTTTCTTTACATAGTGTTCTCTATTGCAAACATACGTAACAGGTCAACTTTATTAGATGAAAAAATGAAATTATTTTAAGGAGAAATTGCACTACAAGATCTTATAGAAAATGTTTTTGTTTTACCAATAGCAACATACTATATATATATATAGAGAGAGAGAGAGAGAGAGAGAGAGATAGTTATAAAGGAAACTCAGAAGAAAATAAATACAGACATAGAGACCATAGAAAAAAAGGCTCCTTAAACATTTTTTTTTTCTTTTTTTTGTGACAGGTAAGGGTATCACAACCCTTGGCTTGGTGTCGCCCAGCACCTCTGCTCAGCCAAGCCGCACTCTCCCGAGTGAGCCACGGGGTCGGCCCCTTAAACATTTTATACTATCAATTTTCATCATCTGACTAAAAACAACTTTTAATGGAAAAAAAATTTTATTTGGTAGATAAAGTGTAAAATGAAAATCACAGTCCATAAAACAGTTAGAAACATGAGTTCTTATTTAGTTATAAACTATGCTTCAATCTTTATATTCAAATCTGCCTGCTTTATGTCAAAGGCATTAAGTATCAATGTATTACAATAAATTATGCTTTTCATGCCACTTCATTAAATTACCTCCTTATAGACTCCAAGATCAATATATCCACATAAAGGATGAAATGCTCCAGTTCCACATGCATAAATGTGAGTTTTGTTATAGGGTTGAAGTACTCGGATGAAATTAGCACATTCTGTCTGTTGAGCATAAAAATGAAAAGCATCAGCATACCATTCAGGTTTTTGAAAGATTATCATTCATACCACCTGTTTTTCAAAAAGATAAATCATCACAAATAATAGCAAAAATGAAATAGATTTATGACAAATATTTAAATACCTGATTTAGCAAAGGAGGCAAGACAAATATAGAAAGTAGGGCTTAAAAGAGTGACTTTTCAGCTTTGCGAAGTTACAAAACTTTTGAACTAATCAGTGTTAGAACGTAAATCTCAATAGTGGAGATTTACGTTCTAAATCTCCTAGAAAGTGGATATAAACAGAATATGAAAGAGACAGCCATACTTTCTTTCAAGAAGTACATAGAGAACAAAATCTATTGTGCTCTGACAATACATCAACTATCTCATATACCTACTACTGTTTACAACATCATCTGACCCAGCTACATTGAACACAAATATGTATTCGTAGATATGTATTCCTTCCTATTGACAAAAATGTCTACCACTTATTTCCTTTTATTTTCAAATGTTACAGAATTTATGAGAATCAGATTATTTCCTGCTGATTTCAAGAGTCTCTTTTGTTTTTCCCATGACAGTTTTTTTACATCAAGTCAGATTTTTGAAGAAATTTTTATACTTCTTATTTCTATCTAAAAATATTTCTTTACATCATTATTGTCTTTAGAACTTCATTATTGTCTATCCACTATTTATTAGTAAATCGTGGCTCCCTAGTTTTCAGAATATTCATTCTTGTTATTGTATATTATTTTCAAGTTACCTCCTCTAAGTTATTCCCTATTTATTCCCAATTATTTACATAATTGTTAGAAGCAGTTTCTCAACTATGGCTTACTGATTCCTGGACCCAAAGACCCCTGAGAAATCACTGCGCTGCAGCACACTTTCATTCTAGATTGATTCTACCCAGGAGACAAGCAAGTGTTTACTAGGGAAGTTGGAGATGCATGAAACCACTGGGTTTCATAGAAAAAGTCCAGTTTCACCCTTCCTGAGTGGCCATGGGTTTCCTCACCAGTCTGTCATTGACATAATGTCATTTTTGTTAGGGTTGTTGGGAGAAATATATATATATATATATATATATATATATATATATATATATTTAAAACAACAACAACAACAACAAAACAAAAATAACCTAAGACAATGACCTAATTGACAAGGTGGTTCTTAGAATTAAAAAGGCAGACAAAATCACAGCTAGATAGGACAGATAAGTTCAAGTGGTCTACAATAGTGCTAGACATCTATAATTAACAATAATTTATTGTATTTTTTCAATTGGCTAGAAGAGAGGAACTCAGATGTTCTCAACAGAAAGAAACAATTCTGCAATAACAAATATGCTAGTTATCCTGATTTGATACTCACACATTGGCTACACATATTTTAGTATAACTGTACCCCATAAATATGTACAATGCATGCAAATTAAAAAAGGCAGATGATGACTTAACTGATAAGATTGCTATGATGGTTATGCAGATAAAATGATATAACACAACATTTAATAATTGTTTATTCATTACCCTGAATTCAACCTATAGAAAACGTCAATATCCAAGCAGCTGCTCTGATTTTAGGGTGAATAATTATATCTGCAAATCTGTGCTACAGGGTTCTTAGCTCCTAATTCTTCCTTCACCTGGCTAGCCTGCAACTTTATGTCTCAAGAATTTGTAGATGCCAGTTAACAAAATCTTCATATACTATCAAAGAAGAATGCTACATTGAACTCAGTGAGTTTTCTGCTCTCTGCTTCCTTATAAACACAGTGTTGCTTAAGATTGTGAGAAATTCCAGGATTGGTTCCTCTGCCACACAAGTAGAGTATGTTCATTAGTCAGGTAGGAAGATTTAGCACTCTTTAACAAGAGCAGGGCCCTGTGTATAGTTCCTTAGGCTGTATACTGCAGAAGGACATCAAATAGAGTTGCTTAGGATTTATGCTACAAAAGGATGTCCTAAGGATGTACAAATCACACTGCAGACATTTTTTAAAAAATATTTTCCTACGTTTATTATACATAGATTCTTAACAAAGGAAATATTATATTTTAAGTCAATTTTCTGGAAGATCGTCTTGTTTAACAAAATTATATTATGCCAGTTTTCCACCTTCCCATCAAAGTGTCTGATAACAGGAGCTTACCTTCTATTTGCACAAAGGCACCACCAAGGAACTAGCTTCACATTCTTTAACACCATGTTATGAAATCTCAAATGAAAACCTAATTCAGAGAGTAAATATGCCATACTAATGGTTCTGAACAAACAATGGAGGCACAGTAATGTGAGAAAAGCCAAGGCAAAGAAATGTACATAATCACCACAAAAGTTCTAATGATGCCTCATGGCTAAGGTAGGAGGTTTCAGTATTATCCAGCCTTTATCTTGCTCACTCATGTTTACTGAAGGGGTTTTTATTTCTTGGCCTTTCCTCCACAAACAGATTCGTGCAAGGGTGAGATCTACACAAGGAATAGTACACGGGGAGGGGAAGAGCAAAATTATAAGGCTGGAGTGAGGTGGGATTGACTCATTGCTAGTTATTTCATCATTTTTTTCAAAAGCTCATTTTTATCAGATAGTCATAGAACTTAGAGGGTAATTTCACAAGATTCTGAAATAAATATTTGCATAAAGAAATTAAACAACTCCCTTTCCAGATTATAAATTATGGAGTCAGAAAGATTAGGGACTAAGAGAGACACAGAACTGTTTACAGAGACAAGTAAGGCCCAGGGTGAAGTTTTATACACATAGACAATATCATTGTAGTGATTAAAATAAAAAGCTCTGAATCATACCTAAAACATTTCCCATTCTTTAACATTTCTAGGAGTACTTTATTAAAATACACCAAAAATAATCTAGTTTGTCAGTTCCCTAACTTGGTGAAACGTTATCTAGGATTAATGCACTCCTCATGTCTCTGAACGGGCTGACATGGAATAGAAGATAAGGGTAAGTCTTGAGTTATCTGACACAGTTTACAAAAAAGTCAGTTCTGCTCAGTAAAAGTTTTCTGTGGGGAAGTTGATAGGGGCTAAATCTCCAGGCAGCCTAAAGGCAATGGAAAGGCATCGGTTGCTTGAGGGAAAGACACCTGTAAACAGAGTTATAATAGACAAGATCACCTATTTCAAATTTTTCCTGGGGCAGACATTTCAGCCAAACAATTCTTGCTACAAAATCTTCACAATGACTTCCCTTTTAATTCATAATTTCAATTATTAAGTCTCAAGGATTCTATGTTGTATTTGTTTTTTATGCACAAAGTTTCAAAGTTTTGTTTATATAGCATGATCAATAATTAGCTCGATTTAATTCACTTACTGACCTGCATGGCTAATGGTAGCGGAACTCTGTGAGTCCTGAAGAAAGATAACTTTGAGAAGCAGCTTTTTATTTTTCCCTGCAAGCTGGCTAATTTGTCAGCTATTGCCCTCGATGGCAATTGTCCATGTGACCAAACAATCCTATGAGTAATATATTCAACTTTGAAAAGTATTGAATTTCTCCTTCCTCCCCTTATTCCAGCCTCTTCCCCTTTCCACCCCCCACCCTCACTAGAAGAGAAAGAAAAAGAAAGATAACCAAAAACAAGTGTCAACTTTTTTATTCTCTCAGGTAATATTAGATTTTATCACGCACATCCATACACATATAAATAATCAAATAAATATAATAAATATAAAGCTGAAATAAGACTTGAAGAAAAGACAAATATATGTCAGTCTGTGCATTAACACTTAGAATTTTAGTTTCTCACCAGATACCTGGGAAAATATTAGCAAAACAGAAGTACATGTAGTTCTCAAGACTTACACAGAGCCCAAATAAACCCAATACAGCTTCATATGTAACTCTGATAACTGACTTACAATTGCTAATTTTAATTTATTTAGGTTAAATATGGGAAGACACTCATGATTTAGGAATCTGGTCTGCTTTTATTTGTAGGTACCTTTTTGCAGAATAATGTGATCATCAAACAGTTTTTGAGCATTCACTACATGCCTGTCACCGTGCTACAGATTAGGTTTGCCTAGCAGTTCTGAAATAGAATCCGGTGTGAAGATATATCTGTTTCCGTCTTAGAATGTTTAAACTATTTTAATACATTGTCAACAATTTAAAATAAATATGTAAAAATCCAAATATCATATTTCTCTTTTAAAAATGATCTAACAGTGGAGATTTCTAAAGAGCAATAATAATCTGTAGTAGTAAAAAGGCAAAGGAAAACATTTTACTTTTTTATGCTTTTTTAAATATTTAAAAGTCAACATATTAAATAAGATAACTGATAAAAAATATTTTTCCATGAGTGAAACACAAACTAATAATATATATGTGTGTGTGTACATTAACATATACATGTATACATATATATGTTTCATAAATCTATAAATAATCTAAAAATAATCAGTAAGGAAAATGCAAACACTAAAATTAAAAAAAGAATGAATTGTGAGAATATGCCATTTAAAAACTCCTAATTTTACAACTATACAAAATCTTTAGTATTTGTAACAATGAAAGAATTTCAAGCTAAAAGAGTAAAAATAATTTTTATTTTTGTTGGCAAAGGTAAAATACATTTTATCCATTTATGCATTTGTAATAAACATCAAATGTATGTTGTATCCAATATTAGCCAGGTATATGGAAATATACCTTCTCATGATCATGCACTGCTGGCTAGAGTATATGAAGCATGAACTTTCTGGGGGGCAATTTGGCAATACGTCTATAAAAAAATTTATGTTTAGTAGAAGCCTATTCAATATCAAAGATGCTTGCAATATTTATATATAAATTTTTTCATGTGCAGTATCATCTGCAATAGTAAAAACTGGATATACACCAAACTTCTAACAATAGGGGATTGATGAAATAATGTCTAGAGGAATGTAGTGTAGCTATTAAAAGTAGTGTTATAAAAAGGAATTTAATGACATGGGAAAAGGTTCATGCCAGTCTGTGAAGTGGAAAAAAAAATGTGTTAAGGAACAATGATTTCATTCCGAAAAATAGTAAATAGATAAGATAGAAGAATAAACATCAAAATATCACCAGCTATCTCTGGGAGAGGAGGTATTTACAGATGACTCCTTTTTCCGTTTTTTGTACGTAATTTGCAACATTTTTACAATGAATTCTTTGTTTTATTTTTAGATTTTCTTAAAAGGTTAAAAAAAATCGGGCTGGCCAGTGGCTCACTTGGGAGAGTGTGGTGCTGATAACACCAAGGCCACGGGTTTGGATCCCTATATAGGGATGGCTGGTTAGCTCACTTGGGAGAGTGTGGTGCTGATAACACCAAGGCCACGGGTTTGGATCCCTATATAGGGATGGCTGGTTAGCTCACTTGGGAGAGCGTGGTGCTGACAACACCAAGTCAAGGGTTAAGATCCCCTTACCAGTCATCTTTGAAAAAAAAAAAAAAAATCAAATAATGTAATCCTAGAACTTTAGAGGTGGAAGATCCTCTAACTCTCTGCTGTGAACCTCTTCAGTTAAGCTGATAAAAAGAGCTAAGGCTGCCCTCACCCTGTACTTTCTTTTGCCTGGACTGAGCTGTCTAACCAGTACTTATAGGCAGGACTAAAGACATTTTTGGTGACTTTCTTTTGAATAACCATCATCCAAACAGAAGCAAAATACTACCAAATATCTTCCTGTCACCTCTTCCCGTCCCTGGATTAAACTGGGGACTGTGTTCAAGAAAGTGGAATAGTTCTCTTTTGTTTCCTCATTCTCCACTGCCTCCCAGCTCCAATTAGCTAACTTTCATTCTGGTAAATAATTCACCATTTTGCAGTTATATAGTACCTTTGTGTAAAGGGACAGTCTTTCCAAACACTTGTTAATCCTAAACACACTCTTGGGAAGCAGATAAAAATTACTAGAGAGGTGGGAAAAGAAAGGGTAATGCCAACGCGAATAAAAGATGTTGATAAAACCACAGACTTGTCTCAGTTTTCTGTTAATCAAAATCTGTGCAATGCTGTTCAGTATGGTATACTGAAGAGAAAAATTATTAGAGAGATACAATTTTTAGACCTTACATGTAGATTTTATAGTGCTATGTAAGAGCACAGAACAAGGGGCAAGACCTCTGGATTCAGTTCCTGGCTTCACTATTCACCAAATATGTAATATTGGACAAGTCATTTAATTTTTCTGGCTTTAGTTTTCTCATATGGAAAATAGAGAAAAATAATAAAATCTAGCATATAGTGTTGTTATAAGGATTAAATGAGATTATAAATGTAAAGCATTGAAAGCAGTTCCTTGAACATGGTAACTGCTATGAAAGTGTTAGCTATTATTAGTAACTCTACAGTAGTACATTATTTTAAAGAGACAAATTAAAAATGAGGAGACAAAGGCTTGTATTATCCCTAAATGATTCAACATCAAATTTTACAGACTTTAGTAAAAAGAGAAAATCTCCCATGTCACTAATCCTGTGTTAGCAGTAGATGTGCTTTAAGGTTAGAGGTAATTACTAGTTCATGAATAGAATCAAACTGGAAGAATAT
The DNA here is from genome assembly GCF_000696425.1 of Galeopterus variegatus. Lineage (NCBI taxonomy): Eukaryota > Metazoa > Chordata > Mammalia > Dermoptera > Cynocephalidae > Galeopterus > Galeopterus variegatus. The sequence continues at coordinate 944,718 of NW_007726223.1, read as the reverse complement.
GTTCCATATTCAGAGTTCTCGAAGATACCATCTCCAGAAAAGTTTATCACCATTTGTTTTAACTTAATAAGATGGGTAATTAAGTTACTATATAACTGGAATTAGTGAACATACTGAAGTGAGAACACTGTCACAGTTTAAACCTTCACTGACTGTTTAACCTTGTGTGTTTCTCTCATCTACTTCATGGGAAATTTGACATTAGTTTACTGCAGTAAATTAAAAACATTGTTTTCCTACTTGCCTCCTCATTATACACTCAATATTGGTCAAATACAAAATACAAAATGTCCATGTTGGTTATTCCATGCTTCTGTTCATTCAACAAAATAATTTTGAAAACTCTCATAAACAAAGCCTTTTTTCCTTCCATGTTCAATATTGATATTTTTGCAGACCTGGGCACTTGCTCAGTGTTGGGATGTTGAACAGAGTGAAGATATTAGAGCTATGGGAGGAAGAAGAATATATTCTACAATTGTTTAATCTCTTACATTTCTAGTAAAATAAATGTAAGAGCTGTTTTCCATTACATTTGACACTAACACTCCCTGATATATTTCTGACATAATACAAAATCAGGCAGAACCACGTTTATTTATTTATTTATTTATTTATTATTTTGTTTTGAAGTCATGTTAGTACGTATAAGTTATCATTTGAGTAATATCTATATCCCCCTTTAGATGAAAGCTCCATGATGATAGATACCATTTCACACATACCTTTAGGCTCTCTATAAATATTTGTTGAATAAATGAATGAACAAATGAGTGAACTAACTTGTAGTCTCAGATACTTTGTCTTCTAGGCCTCCCCTCAATTCATTAAGCATCATGTGTCACATTGTTTACTTATATCACATTGACAATTTTTTAACTGAATTATGCTTTCATATAACACACACTATCCATTATTATTAAAAATAGGCATTGCTCAGCTTCACACCCTTGTGTTATTGTTGTTACAGGTAACATTAAAGAATGTTGCAAAAAAGCCTCAAGATATCCATGATTCTGCCCAAGGTTTTCATCTTGAGTTACATTCAGGATATGATTAATTTAGCTGAAAAAGAGCAATTCTCCCCATCATTGAAGTGCAAGAATTCAGGGCAGAGCACAGAGCATCTGGCCCTCAGATGGGGAAAGGAGGCAGTCAGAGCCACACACTCTTCAGTCCTTGCAGGAGATAGAACAGCTAACACACTTTGTGGGAGTTTGCAGGACTACTTAGTGCAAAAGCAATCCAGACAGGACCACACCAAAAAAGAATAGTTAGTCATACCTGTCTAAAAGTTTTCTCTCGTCCTTAAGGTATCTTAAATTAAAAGTTTACATTAGGCCCCCTATTTATCTTTTATAAGTTACTTCATATCATTGTTATTAAGTACATTTTAGAGTAAATTATTTCTAATTCTTGTGCCAGAATGCTGTGTCATTCATTCTCAACCAATTCTTCTTGTTACCTCTACAATGTCACCATGTGAAAGAATACTACTAAGTGTTTTAAGTTTAATTTCAACTCAAATGAAATGAAATATTAATTGTATATGCTAGTGATGCTATAACTGATGGTTTTGTGTACACTTACAAAATACATGTATATAAATTAAAAATATATATTAAACAAACAATATTTTCTGATGGTGTATTTTTAAATATTTTAATGTTTCTAATTTTTTAAAAAAATATTCAGAATTACTACATTAAAAAGTGTAGTATTTCTAAATTTCTGAATTTTTGTGAATAATATCATTGCTCTTGGCAAGGTAGAAATACTTTACAACATATTAACCTTTACAAATAATATGTTTGTTTAGTCTTAAAAATAATACATTAATGCCAGTAATTCAATAAAACCCAACATAAATATTTACTATCATATCAGTACCAGTTTAACATAGATAATTTTCAAAGTTTTATACTTACATTGGCGTCTTTTCCAGCTAATTTACATAATTCCACTCGTTCCTTTGCAGCGGGCCAATAAATCTGTAAAACATTTCAAGGTATGTTAGGATCTGAATATCTAAAACACCCTAACACCCTTAAAATTCTGATTAGAGAAGTGAATGTGTGAAATTAAAGAATGGATATTAAACATGATTTTAGAGGCAATGTGGAAATTTCAAGATTTAAATATTTTCCAAAGCCACTCTGAAAAGTTTCTAAAAAAAACTGTGTAGGACCTTACATTTTTATTTGTTAATCTTCCAGTTTCTCTTTTAAGGTATGTAATAATAGATAAATTACGTTCAGTGGGCCATAAGTTCTCATTGTGATATCAACAGAATTTCACATTAGTGTTTGCCTAAATAAAAGGCTCTACATACCCTGTTTTTCTGTGTTGACTCAAAGTGATGGTGCATTATAAACATGTGCAATGAGGTGATAGGAAAAGCTCTCTGTCACAAGTATAAGTTACACCTCGAAGCCAAGGATCAATGTGAAATTGTTGACAATATTTAACATACATAGAGCTCAGACACATTTGCCACTCAGCTAAATATTTTATAAGGATTATCTTATTTAAATTTCACAATGACCCTGTAAGATAGCTTTACTTATTCTTCCCTTTTTCAGGTCAGAAATCTTACTCATACAGCTGTTGAACATGTCGAGGGCCACAAAACTAGTTTGTGACAGAGCCACAATCTGACCCAAAGTCTTTCTACTGAACTGGGGGTCTCAACTATTAATATTAAATGTTATTTGTGCAAATAATTAAGATCTAGGGCACCAGACTCTGGTTAGCAACTTTTAATTATGCTCAACAGTCTTAAATTTATTAGAAAGTGGGTTTTTTTGTTTGTTTTTGTTTTTTTAAACAAAATTTAGGATTTCTGTCAGGAGGTTTTTGCAAAATGAGGTTCAAACAGTTAGGTTACTTCATTAGCTTACAGAAAGAATGCTCTCTGTTAAGCCACAGGCAAGAAGAAACAAGAAAAGCAAGCTCTGAGATGCTTATAATGTAAGCTCCAAGAGTTCCTGACAGACTTTTATTGTTTCTCACCAGTGTTAACAGAAAATGTTTTAATGGCTGAGGAAAAAAGAAAATATCCTGAGGGAATACCCTGACTTGTTAAACCTGGAATTAACAAAGGATTTAGAAGTCACCAATGTTTATATGATATTATCTTGATAGTAAAATTTTAGGGTTTTATGTCTCTAAATAAAGAACAACAGAGAATAGCACTCAAAACTCTCATCATAGACAAATACAATAAAACTATTGAGATTTTAAAATGAAGTAAGGTTGTTCATTTAGAGAACATTTTGAGAACCCACAAATTACGATGCAAAGGTGTATACAGGCAGGGTGGCTGAGCCAGCAGCAGGCTCAAGTGGTGAGCCAACCTTGATGTGGTTCACAATAAGGGCCTGAAAATGCTATTTATTCAGAAATGGTTTAAATCACTGCAATTGTACTTTCACACACAATTTGAAATAGTATCCAATACTCAAATATCAATGAACAACAGCAACACTAATCACTATGAGTGAATCTTGGCAATTCATTAGTAGGTTAAAACAAAAGAACATCTCTCAAAATTACAATGAGCATGATCCCTTTAGAATAAAGTTCAAAACAACTAAAATAAGACAGACACATTTGAGGCATTTAGAAAAATTGTTAACCAAGATGGAAGGAAAAAAAAAAAAAGGAATGAGTTTGTGGTAAGAAACAGGTTATTTACCAGATCCTAGATTTTGTTCTGAATGGTGTGTTTTCAGATGTTTAACACATAATTAAAAACAAGCAATGTAGGTTAATGTAGATACATCAAATGGGCCACACATGGACAAATTGATTATAGTCATGAACCCAGAATCACGAAGTCCTAAATAAATAAATAATAAAAATAAAACAGTGCAGCTAGCAGGGAATTTGAAAGTATCTTTAAGTTTTTGTCTGTATGTTTGTTTGTTTTTAACCATTGGTAGCCAGAATACTGAACTGAGTGTTTCCTCTCCTTTAAAAATAACATCTTGTACTTAAGGAGTCGTTGCTCCATATTTGAGCTTATGAGCTCAAGGTATCTTCTCACTTTTTTCTCACTAATTCTATTTTTATTACTATTTTTAATAGTGATAAAATATACATAGCATAAAATTTATTGTCTTAACCATTGTAACTGTATAATTTAGTAATATTAAGTATATTCACATTGTTGTGTAACCAATTTCCAGAACTTTTTTATCTTGCAAAACTGAAATGCTATAACTTGCTGATTCTTTAATATTTTAATGATTTTTCAAAGGCCAACTTTAAATAATGGAACATAATACAATACACAGAATACATATCCATGATCTGTCAATTGGTTTAATCTTAGCTCACTGTATTTAATCTCTAGTCTAGATTAATATTTCTTTGAGTTATTTCACTATGTCAGATCCTGTTCTTTCTGTTTTAGATGACGGTCAGATTTAATCACTTTTCAAAAATAAATTTAGGACAAATATTTATAGATTTGTCCAGAGCTACATATCTTATTGATATTAATACTATACGGAAAAAAAAGAAAATATAGAACTTTTTTCATGTTAAGTAAATGAGTCCTAAAGAGAGGAAAGATCATCACAGGGTTTTATTTTTTACATCAAACCAGTGTCTTGGGTGATTGAGTTAAAAGAAATTATAAGATAAATGTTGTCTCCAAAACTGAGTTTGAATATATCCATTGGTGCTTTCCAAAGGTTGTTTAAAGAATAACAAAATGTGGAAACAATCTTTGTATCATTTTTGAAATCTAAGTGAAAGTTTCACAGTTAACACCAAGCAGTTACTGTTCATTAATCATTTGTTCATTAGACACAAAATTATGAAGCACCTTCTGTATGCCAGGAGAGGCATGGGATTGAGGTGCTTGGATCTGGGTCAGGACGACAGCACAACAGACAGAGTAACTACATTTTCTTGGGAGATGCAGAGTGAGAAGAATGAAGACACTGTGACGGGGAGCACTAAGGAGCACTTCGTGGTAAACAAACTCTTTATCCCTCCCTAGTTTTGAGCCATTGTTTAAAATTACTTGTTTTTAATAGTTTTATCTCAAATGTAATAGTTTAGTTTTGTTTAGCTGAACAGTTTCAATTCTAATTTTGTTAGAGACTTAACACTAAAATAGCAAAGCATATTTTATTCTCTTTGCAAAGGAATGCTAATCTCTAAAAGGTGCTTTAATGGGCTCTGTCATACATTTTCGGTTATCGATTATAAGTCATATAACTGTAAATTGAGTTGTATCATCCTAGTTAATGCAATAATAAAACTAATTATAAGCTTCAGAGAATTGGCTTTTTGATTAGCAGGTAAATGTTGTACAAAGATACACGAGCTCTGAGAATTTGTTGAACTCCAGTAGCCAATTTATATAAATATTCCAATCTTTGTTTACATAACAGATTTTTTCCCAAAAATGTCATCTCTCTTCTCATTATTCATCTTTAATACCTTAATGTCTAGAACCTGATGAAAACAGAAATTATCCTTGGATCATTTGTATCATGGCACAGGGATTCTAAGACAGTGTCACAAGAAAATTTTACTTCTTAATGTAACATTCAAGTCTTCAAAATAAGGATTTATTGAGATTACATACTGGCTTATTTTGACACAATGCTGTCAAGAATTTAGGAATCACAAGAGACTTACTCAGTAACAACAACCTATGAGATATCTGATTATGTTCCAGAATCTAAACATTTACTTAGTAGGAAAAAAAAAAATCATTGTAATTGTGACAATATTTAAAAGATGTCATTTTAATTACGATTTATGGTAGGATTTTCTTTTACTTGCCACCTAGTCATTAGGATAAAGGGTTGTTTTTTTTTTAATATTCCTTTGGATTCCTAATTGATAAAGAATTTTTAAAAACTGAATTTTCCTCAATTCAATCTAAAAACAGAGAGAGACAAAAAATTTTTTTTTAAAACACACTCTTAGACTTATACAGAGTTGGCAAAAGTATGTTCAAGTAACTATTTTGTTTTTCAATAGTCTTTTGAAGTGACACAAATAATGTGCAATACACACACATATATAAAATAGCATTCCACTAGTTCCATATTTTTCTAGTCTAATTATGTGGGGGGAGGGTGTAGGTGGATGTGGAAGGGGCAAAACAGTAAGAGAGAAATAGAGACAGAGAAGGACACACACAGATACATGGAGGGAGAGATAGAGATGTTAACTTTGATTGAGTATAGAATATTATATATCTCACATATAGTCTCAAGTTTCAGCATGGGTCATACAAAAGCTCAAGAGATGCCTGAGATTCTTAGATTATTTTAGTAGACCAGTCAGTACACTTTGAGATTGACCCATTCTTAGACAGAAATTACACCATACACTTGAAAATACAATGTCCCACAATATTTGTAAGAAGTCACTTCTCTTGATCACTAGATAATGTGAACAATTTCAGTGTAGCAATTACACATATTCTCACTGCTTCATGAATTTATCAGCAATAAAATGCCATATACTTTTTCTTGCACTTTAGTACCTTACACCCACAATATGTGGGTATATTAAAAGTTGCATTTAGTAGCACAAAACAAAGCACATAACCCTGTTTCTAAAAGTTGATGCAGCTGTACTACTCCCTTAAAATGTTAACCCCAGATATTTTTCTTTCACTTTTCAGAGTCATACCCGAAGCAGAGACGCCACTTGCATCACTGCACTATTTCAACTGTCCCGAAATATTCCCATGGAACACTAGTTCTTAATTAACCTTGTGTGATATTCAGATTTTAAGGCTATAGTTCTGGTGGGAAGTGATCTTTGGGGCCTTAGGGATTTGATATAAACAGCTGCAAATATGTAGACAGCTTATTGCTGCTCTCCCCACCCATGTGCAGAAACTTCAGAAATTAAAGGAGATCATCTCTGTGGATCCAGATGAGCCCAAGAATTCCTCCTGGGTTAATCATCCAGGGTGTAACTACAAATTGAGCCACTATAAACAATTATGGCTTGTAAATTGGTTTTAATTTGAGTGTTAATTCTTATAGATCTAGTTGACAACAGAAAATACAAGTAAATAAATTTTTAAAATTTTTTCACTTGGAAGTGATCATTTATGGGTAAACATTGCAAAATGAGTATGTCTGATAAACCAGTTCCCATATTCTATAATTTACTGATTTAACTATGTTAGTATATTTATATTGCCTTCGTAATAGTCCCTAATTGATCATTTCCAAAGAATTAATATTTTCATACTATACTTGGAAGACTCAAATATTAACCTCTAAAAATATATATGTACACCTATTTTTCTACTAAAGTTATAGAATATAGATTACCAATATGAAAATAAATCATTCTAATAAAATGAAAATTCTCTTCAGTGCCTCCTTACATGTGCTTGTGCCATAGTTATATTTTAAACATACTTTAAAAGGAATTTAGTAATAATTTTCTCATAAAAATACAGAGAAAACTGCATGAATTTAAAAATACAACCTGTGATGTACTTATTTTATATTGACTTTAGTTGCTTTTGTCTATCCAAAATCAAAAACAACTTTTTTGTTTGTCTGCTTTTCGAAGCATTTTTACTTCACTTTGGAAAAAAAAGTAGGAGGAACTCAAAAACAAACACACAAAAAACTGCATCATCCCTAACAATTATTGTTTCATTCATAATTAATATAATTCATTAACAAGTATCATTTAGTAAAGTAAAAATTTCAGGCAATGTATTTTTAATTATTTAATATTAGGCACGTTACAGAAACATTCAAATAATGATAAAGCCTTATAACATCCGAAGGAAATTCTAATTGTATCTGTTCTTCGTTTCATCTTTGGAGAAGCAATTTAATTGATTCAAGTCAGCAAGTGGAAGGTCAGTCAAACACCCTTTGTCCTAATTCAGAGATACTAAAATACTGAATGGGATACACAAGAGGAAGTTGCAACTTGTTCAAAAAACCTAATTAAAGACAAAAATTCAGAATCCTAGAGATAGTGGCAATCTCTATCAAACAACAGGATACAAGTTTTTGAATGGTTGGAAAAAAGTTGGAAAAATGTTGCTCTAAATGCCACATGGTACAAGGACTTGAACGATTAAGAGAACAATGATTGCTCTGGGTTCCAAGGACAGGTAGGAGGCAGGCGATCTGAGCTCGAAAAAGGACGTATTGAAAAATAAGGACAGGAGTACCACAGGTAAAGCTTGCATAATGAAACTGGCCTAGGCAGAAATTGTTACAGATGGGAAGTTTAATTCTCTGTTGTTGTTTATTTTATTTTATTTTTTTCTGATTTACATATAAGTGCAGGGCTACAAGTTTTCCAAGAAAATATCCTTCAATACAGAAGATGGAGTTCCAGGCATAGAGTCTAAAGTGCTCTTTCCCCTAATCTGCCCATGATGCATCCTTCATAAAGCCTTGGGTGACAACTGTCTCCCCCTTCCTTTTTCTGAACTCAGCTCAAAATCCTTTTTTGCCTTTTAGCTTTCTTTCACCAACCATCTCTTTGATTACACGTGTGCTTCTCATATCCACCTGGCACTTTTTTTTTTTTTTGCAAGTAAATTTAGTTTGGTACTTTTTCTAGGTGTAAAGTTCAATGAAATGCAGTGAAATTAGAAGACATGAATCTAAATCCCTACTTCACCACTCTTTGGCACATTATTTTAGGTAGCTGTAGGTCTCCATAGCCCAGCCTCAAAGCATGGATCATCATCTCTACCAAGTTAATACCAATTTGAACAAAACTTATGGTTAACATTTAATGAACCCTTGCTGTATGCCAGATAACACTACTATTAAAAAAATTATCTCATTATTAACCTCCAGATAGAGCTTCTTTTACCCTAAATACATCTGACCTCCTCTAGATAATCCCCTTATAAATAGGTGTCAGTTTTAATATCATCTCCCCAGAAAGGCCTTCTCTGATCTGAAGTAGTTTCCCAGAAACACAACCACACTTTTTAAATAACATTTTACAAGAATTGATCTTTTATGTGTTTCCTTTTTTCCTCTCCATCCACCCCCTACCCCCAAAATTAGAGGCACCATGAGAACAGAGGCCTAACCTGTTTTATTCTCCACTGTATTCCCATCATCTAGAAGGGTGGTAGGAATATAGAAGCTTAATAAATAAGTATTTCATGAAAGAGAGAGAAATGCTAATGTACCATACAAGTTAAAATAAATTTCAAGAAATCCACAAATGGATTGGTAATTTTGAATTTGTGGTCCAATTGCTCTTATGGCTGGATTTGAAACCTTTGTAAGGAATGCTGCTCATAGCTTCCATCACAGTCTTAAAGAAGACTATGACTCATTGAAATTTAGTGACCAATGATCTGCAGTGTCAAGGGGCATTGCTGCTTCTTCCTACTCTCTTTATCACCTGGTCCACACATAGTAATGCACATATAGTAAGTACTTAATAATTATGTGTTGGAAAGGGACCTGCAGAGTTTCCCATAGAACTGGAGACAGAGAAGGAGCCTTGTTGGAAGTTTGGCAGGAGTGTGAGCAGTCTGATAACATCCTGACAATACACTACAGTGACCAGATGGGACCTGCACATCAGCACCCAGGCTGGGGAGCCAGCACATCCATGAACGAGTTGATTGTTCTGCCTCTGTGGTTACTAGCCAACATGTGCTCGGCAGGCAATAGGAACAGATTAATCACCATGAAACTAAGCAGGGTGCCTAAGACCAAAGTTAATTTATTGGGATATCCACATGGTTTCCCAGTGTTCATATTTTCTTAATTTCAAGTATTATACATGATTTAAAAAGATGGCAATTTTCTTTTATCAGTAATTGATTTTAAGTGAGAAGATTATTTGCTCTGATTTTTCCCCTCAATAACAGACTTGTAGGGTACAGCTTTAGACAGAAATGTCTTTTTCAGCCATAGAGGAAGTTAATAGAACTGGAGTCAGAAGGTCATTCTGGTTTATAAAAGAATTTCTGCTTATACTCAATATAAAATAAGCAAGTGCAGAATCCTCATGTATGAAAACCCTCTTGTTTTAGACTTCCTTAAAGAAAGAGAAATAACAAAATCCTTTTTATGTTAGGCAGAGAAGAATGTTTAAATATTCCACTGAAAATTATTACGTTTAAAATTACAAACTATTTAGCTTAGTTATTTTTGTAATATAAATGCTCAAAAATAAGAGAATAGTTTGATGAATTTCAAGTGATTGAGTCATTTTTATAATTACACACCCAATTTTCACGTTAAATAAGGAGAAAAATAACACAAAAATTACATTACCATTGCTAGATGGAAAAAAAAAATCTGTCACATATGTAAACCTGGAATTACTTTACATTTTGATAAAAAATAAAAAAAGTCAATCCTCTTCAAGTGTCCAAGTTGGATTAAGTTTTATCCAATGTTTCTTTTTAAACATATATATATTTTTTTTTTGGCGACTGGCCAGTGTGTGGATCTGAACCTTGACCTTGGTGTTATAACACTGCACTCTGACCAACTAAGCTAACCAGCAAGCCCCTTTTTAAATAATTCTGATGACCTTCTGGCTTAATAACCAAATAACCAAAAGAGTAAAATTCTTAAATAAATGTTCCTTAAAAAGGTTTGCTGAAAATGGCAGTATACAGGCTGACTTGTATTACCAAAAGAGTAAAGTTCGTAAATAAATGTGGAGACCTAAATCTTATTTTAGCAAGGTGAAATGAAATAGTCTCAGGTTATTCCATAAAAATATGAAGTTGCCTTAGGTAGGCCATGCAACTTACATATTGTTTTCATATATTATTTTCTCATTTGTAAACCTATACAAAAACTTCCTTTTTATCCAGAATCATATTTAGTATTTTTTTACATTAAACAGTTTTTCAAAAGTTAAAAAGTATTTTTACATCAAAAATAAATGTAAATTGTTTCATACAGAAATGTTTAAGTATTATACTTATTTCACCTTCAGCACTATAAGTAGAAGGTTTAACTGACAGGCTTTTGTTGAGGCCTAGTTAAAGAAGATCTTCACTTTTGATTCTTAATATAGCAATTCTTTGAGCACTCTATATATGAAATTTAATGTTCACACGTATCAGTTTCAAGAGAAAGTATCTTTAAATTAATTGAATAAAAAATGAACACGATTGAGTATTATCTCAAAATAAAAGTAAACTATTTAAAAATATATATTTATATATATTTATACACACACACACACACATACACACACACACATATATATATATATATATATA
>NW_007726223.1:919110-933126 GCF_000696425.1 Galeopterus variegatus | reverse complement strand
TATATATATATATATATATATATATATACAGGCAGCTGGCTGGTATGGATATCTGAACCCTTGACCTTGGTGTTATAACATGGCACTCTAATCAACTGAGCTAACTGGCCAGCCCTGAAAATACATTTTGAAGATTATTTAAAAATGGGTCAATGTTGATAAGAACAGATATTACACTTATCTTAGCCAGAAGGCAATATTTTTTTGAGACCTTATTTTATAGCTTTGATAGGATAGCATGATGTGAAAAGAGATGTTTTACCCAAGGCAAAAAATGAGGTGCTACCTCAAGATGCAAAAGCTTTCAAAGTAGGTGGCCAAGAATGACTTAGACTATTTTACCCATGTCAAAGCTATAAAATAGAAACCAGAGATTAGAAATTTCTTTCCTTCCCCTTGAGAAAGATATTTCTTCTGAGATAGTCGTATCATAAGTCCTACAACCCCCAGGAGTGAAGAGCAGGGGCCAGAGAAGGCGGTTTGATGTAACCTCAAGAAGCACTTGCTATTGAACATGCTTTTTGTGGGACATTGTGGACTGAATTCTAAAGGGGAGAGAGGGACAAGCTGCAATGAAAAACATGGCTAAATTAGTGTCATAGTATTCCACAGTGTGTCCAGAAAAAGCACGTAATGGCTTTCCATGGAACAGATGCGAGCCATGCTCAAAAATGGGATGTCACAAGGTGAACTGTGGTCCTCCCATTCAAGAGGGTTGAGTGAAAAGACTCCAGAAGCGAACACTTGGTGATACTGAATCTGTCTCAGGATAAAGAATGAAGACATACATGCCAGTTGACAGAAAAGTCAACTTTAAACATCTGACAAGGCCAGAAAGTTGAGAAGCGATGTCCCTCTGACAATGCCAGTAAATGTTTCGCTGAACCTCTTTCTACTCTTTCTTTTTCCTCCTGATTTGACTCTGGAGGGGTTTACAATGTGGTTATCAAGCTTGGGAGGAGGAATGCTAGGTGGGGGCCACAGGGAAAACTCTGAACATCTCGCCACTGCTGGCGCCTCCCTCACATGGCAGGCCCAAGCGGGGACAGCAGAGGAAGAGGAGTGTAATTGTAAATGAAGTTGGGAGTTTTCTGACATTAGATTGGACCTTTTAATTTCTAGATAACAATTGTCTGTACTACCTACGAGTGGCCTCAGGAGCTATGGGGCCAGCTGGAGTTATTGACCAGGCCCGGGAGAAGAACTAGCCCCACAGAGCTAGACAGGGATTTCAGAAGGAAAAATAATGTTGTCTTATACTGACATGGGCTGACATATCAGTAACTGTCAGATTAGCAGGTAAAATAAATAATAATTGTGGTTTCAGAGTAAGCTTACTTCTTATTAGACCACTTACCTGCTGCTAGAGCCCACCTTAAAAAAAAAAAAAACAAAGATAGAAAGAAAAAATAAAGAAAATCAAGAAACAAATGCTTGAGTAATGTGGATACAAAAGCAGTAGTCAGTTTAATAAATCATTGTTTTTGTGACCTGTGCTTGCATCATGCTTTAGAGACTCATTCTACCCATGCAGGTTTGAACTTCTTCCAAAATAAGTAACATTTTCAGATGGAAGGATCCCAACAATTCATTAAATCAGAAGTCTAGCTAAGTAACATAACCAAATAGAGTAGTGGATTGTTTTTTGGTTCTTTTTTTTTTTTTTTACACTATCAAGTATGACTCCATTTAGAAAAAGACTGAGAAAGAAGAAGGGGGAGCCTTTCAGCTTGTATATATTAGTCCTGAAGTTTATATGGAGAGAGCTCTGGATTTTACATGAATTATTGCTAGGACTACTTAAGGCTAGTTGAGGTAGAGAATGTTCACTTGCAGTCAAAATGACAGATATAATGTAGTTTAGAATCATTTGTTTAGAAACCATAGGTCCTTAAACCATATTGAACAAATGTCGAACATTTTTATTATTATAATGTGTACACAGAACAGGTTTCTAATGCATCACTTATAAATGAATGATAAATGAATGTAAATGTCCATCAACAGTGGACCACCTTTCTCAGGGACTATTAAAGTTCTTTTACATACTTCCTCTGACTTGAGAGAGAGGGTAGGAAGTTAAGGGCTCGGGTAGAAAAATCCACTTCCCTTAGCTTAAACTCAGAGAGCTACACACGGAAGAAAGAATAAACTTTCTTCTGCTCCATTTCTCAAACATGTTTTTACCCATCCTAATTGAACAGCGAAATAACAATAAGCCCCAAGTTCCAAATTCAAATGTAAACCATTTAAAAAAACCAGTAAACACTAATCCAAATTCTGCTCATGTATCTTGAACTAGTAGTTCAAATCCATGCACAACATGTGATTTTTTCCCCATCCCCAATTCCTATGATATGTGATATGTCTCATTATTTTGGACATTTAAACATTTTCTGACTTGTCCTGTAACTACGTTACGCTTTGTCTCTCTTACTAGGGTATGAGCAGTGACAAGACCTAAGTTTTATATTCTATTACAACATTCTTACTGCCAACAGTAGACAATGGACATTTGTTGAAAGAAAAGAAAAAAATAAAATAAAACCCACTGAGTAAAGTAGAAGAACAAAATTTTTAAAAAGTTATTCAAATTGCAGTCACTAAAAAATTATCCCAAATGGTTTCAAGCTTAAAGACTGACAAAACCAAATCAATAAAAGTAGCATTTTAAATATACAATTCTGCTAAGAAATATATCCAATGACACTTGTCATATTTAGTTATTTGAGTTTTTAAAATATGTTCTCTGTCCATGAAATATTTAGTAGAAAATGCTAAATGCTATTACTACAGAATAATGATATATTCTTTAATTCTTTGACCTAAATTATAATCTATTCCTTTCCAGCAATGTCACTCCTTAAAATAGTTACAATATTAAAGGGAGAAAACTTAAATAATATCACCAAAATTGAAGAGATCTGCGGCAGACCAGATTTCATAAAGCTTAGATTAAATTAAGAAACAGAGAACTTTTACAGAGGCAAATGAACTTTTATATAAGCAACGGAAGTATTGGTGAAGGTTAGCAAATTTTTCAATTTTTACCATGCAGGGTGGGGAAAAATACATTATTTCGAAGATTTTTTTTAAAATACATTATTTCAAAGATTTTTACTGACAGTAAATATTTTTTCAAAGCTATCTCCTGAAAGAAAAATAAATTCTTCCAGATAATTTCCTTGTAGAACTAGAAAATCTTTATACTTCTTCGTGACTGGCTGAGAAAACTTTAATGTTTGCCTAGGGCTACCATGTTAAAGTGAAAAAGCCAGTCCTCTAAGTAAATTACTTTTCTAGGAAAGTTTGTTTTCTACTCCCTTTCTGTATGGGTAGCGATCAATGTGATTGGTTCCTGAACACTCCTTTCACTTGGGATGATTTATATAAACAAATCATTGTTATGCTAACCCCCTTGCAAGTTTGGGAGTTGGAATTGATGAATTTCTGGCCAATGAGATGTAAAGGAAGATTCCGCAAAAGTTTTCCTTGCTCCTAAGAAAGATACATAAAAAGTGATGATCTTTTTCCCCTACTCATTTCCTTGTTATGTGACATTAAAACTGTTGCAGCCATCTTGCTACCAACCTAAGGATAACGCCAACAACAAGACTGGCAGACAGAGACAGAAAGAACTGAGTCCTTGATAACATCGTTAAGCAGATGATATTACCATCTCTGGAGCCACCCAGACTCTGGACATTATTCCTATTATATGATATAATAATTTTTTTTTTTTTAATTTTTTACCAGTCCAAGTTAGGTGTCTTTTATTCTAAGCTAACACCATGCCAATTGATGAGAGTAATATATATGTTACTTCAATTGAGTATTTCCCACAGATTTTTTTCTTTTTTTAAAATTTCCCAGGGGAGAAAATTCCCAACCAGTCACTCATAACTCAATTATGTGTTGTCGATTGCTCTAACTCTAAAGAGTACAAAGGACACCCTTCAGCCCCTCAGAGTCCCAACATGTGTGGTTTCCTCCACAGAGGAGTTTGGATCTCTGCCGAGGGGCGCTGAGCCAATGCAAACCACATAGGTCTAAACACTGCTAAAGTACTACATCTTGACACTTACTAGCTACTGTGGAGTTCCTTTTAACACAGGAGTGATTTATAGAAATTGGAATGGTAGGTACCTATATAAACATAAATTGTTACCATTGAGTACATAACCCTCTTATGAATTATACATTTTATAGAAATATAAAGAAGTATCAGTTATGTAGAAAATCTCTAATTTTATAATGTATTCAAATAGCCATTTACTTCAATAACATCATAAGAGAAATTGATATTTCATAAACATTTACTTTATTAAATATTAGCACATTTCAAGCATGGAATATAGCCAAAGAGAGTTTGCTTAAAATAGTCACAGAAGAAAGTTCTGCTATCAGAATGTATTTTAAGCAATGATCTAATACACTGACTTCAGATAAATAGACTTTCCCCCAATCCCTGAAGGCAGAGAACAGAACAAGAACAAATTACTTTAAAAGTATGAATTGCTTTTTGTTATTATACTAAAACGGACCTATTTGAAAAAAATGCCTTTTAAACTATGTAGCATCTCTTAAAGCAAGACTGCAAAGCCAAGACTTTTCTTTGGCCTCTTTCATAAAAAGTGTCATCCCTTCTTAGACATTTACTGGCAATTGAGATATTACTTGATACCATCAATCAGCTCTTCTAGGAGTATCAGTTCTTTAAAAATAAATTACTAAAGAAAACAATTCAGCCTTAAGAAAAATGGAATGAAGCTATAATGTCAGAATGGAGGGTTTCAAATTCTAGCACACTCTCAACTGCTAATTTTACCTTACTCTAATCTATATCCAGGCTACAGGATAACTTTATTTATTTATTTATTTATTTTAGCAAAAGCTAATCTTAAGAGTTTCTAAGTGTGTTTCTATGAACAGAAGTCAAAAACAACTATGGCAATATTTTAGCCCTTGTTTTTTCTTCCAGGAACACAGATTTTCATTTGAGGATTGTTTTTTATCAATTCTGAGCATTCATAAGAAATAACTCTTTTTCCTTCAGTAGACTTCAAAAATTTGCAGAAGACCTACTTAAAAATCAAATGATTATAAAGCAAAAAACATCCTTTGAATGCAGGAATCAATTAAGCGATATCAACGCATATGCACACTAAAGTCCTAAGAACATATAATACTCCAATAACTGAGCAATGGATATTTAGTTACAAAAAGCACCTCAAAATTAGAGGATTAAGTTAAAGTGGGCATTGTAAATAAATGCTATATGAAGTTTCAAGGTCCAAAGTCCTAGGATGACCTATAAACAACTCTTTTTGAGTGGGACAAACTTATATTGGGAACTACTAACTCGAAACCTTGCGATACCTCCTAATTTTTTTTTTTTTTTGGTAAGGCTTCTGAAAAAAAGGTAAAAACAAATAAATAAACAAACAACCCCCCCCCCCCAAACAATCAATCGAATAGCCTCATAGAAGCAGAATAGGTCATCTATTATGTCTTATTTATTTTATTTTATTTTTTGCAGCTGGCCGGTACAGGGATCTGAACCTTTGACTTTGGTGTTATAACACCATGCTCTAACCAACTGAGCTAACCAGCCAGCCCTATATATATTGTGTCTTCTGATCAATTATTTAATCCCTACCAGTCTTGGTATCCATCTCTGCTTGCACAGATATTAATATTTGCTAAAGTACTAGCTAATAATAATTGATAAGGCCTACAGTGTGGCACCCTTTTCTCTGGGTTTCACACTGCTAGTTGGTAAGGTGAGATACAAGAGCAATTGGCTTTCAATACCTAGTGTATATTCCTTTCTTAGTGCTAAGATTGTCCTTAATGAGTCAGGACATTAATCTTCACCAGCTGAGAATGATTGGGCCATTGGAGAAACCTGTTCAGATATAAAATAACAGTATGGAGAAAACAGTACGGTGTTAAAATGCTACCATAGCCACACTATGAATTGAAGATATGCTTATTTGTTAACTGAAAGTTAATAAAAACTTAATTTTACAATTGCTATAGATATAAATATTCATTCTTGGTGAATAACCAACTCACTTGCCATTTCTTCAATCCAAAACTTTGCTTTTCTACTGCACAGCCTAGTACATATTTACTAATTCTGATGCCTTTTATTCATAGTTTCAGAGGTTTTTAGTATTATATTCATTCACTCTTAATAAAGAACATGTATATGTACTTACGTCCATAAAAATCCAAAATGCACATCAGAGGCAATATGTTCTTTTTTGAATGTAAATGACCTACTGCATTTGACATTGAGTCACTTAAAACAGAAGAGGAGCACAGATAAAAGTAAATAAATTCAATCAATTATTTATATAAATAAACCAACCTTCTTAAAATTTTTGTTTAAGTCAACCAGACTGAGCAGGAAGATGTGGTCCTTGGCTCCCAGGAGCAGCCAGCCCCTCTCCTCATCTAACAGAAGAGTTTGGAAATCCAGTCCTTCCGATGAACCCAGAAAGGGAATACAGCTATTTGAAAGCAGCAAGTCTACGGGAAAGTAAAAGAAGGAAAGAAAGAAAAACTTCTTATTAAGCAAAATATTTACTTGTCTCAATAAACATATTTTCTCACTTTGTAAATGAATATATAATTTTGTGAAAGCTCCAATTTAGATACATGCAAACAACTAGAGTTCTCAACACATACTGGTTTAGAAATAGATGCAATGCATTATACTTGCAACTTATTAACACAACATTTATTTTATGTATAAAAACACAATATTAAAATAAATATAAAACATGTAAATACAAAAAAATAGAGTGCAAAACATTTCACAACCCAGTGTTCACAATTTTAAATTATAATTTAAAGCATCTTCCTATAGTAATATTTGGAGACTGACAAAATTAATCAATATATGCAAAGTAAGCATCAAAGAATATCGTAAGTCTCATAGCATTTCTTCTTCTACTTTTTTTTAAAATAGACTATTTTTTTAGAGCAGTTTCAGGTTCACAGCAAAATTGAGAGGAAGATACAGAGATATATCCGCTTCCCCACACATGAACAGCCTCCTCCATTATCGACTTCCCCCGCCACAATGGTACGTTTGTTACAGTCAATGAACCTACACTGACACACATTATCACCCAAAGTTCATAGTTTACATTAAGGTTCAGTCTTGGTGTTGCACATTTTAGGGGTTTGGACAAAGATATAATGACATGTACCCACCATTATGGTATCATACAGAATAGTTTCACTGCTCTAAAAATCCTCTGTGTTCCACTTATTTATCCTTACTCCTTGTCCCCAACCCCTGGCAACCACTGATCTTTTTATTGTCTTCATAGTTTTGTCTTCTCAGAATGTCACAGAGTTAGAATTACAAAGTATGTGGTGTCCTTTTCAAATTGGCATATTTCTTTTTTTTTTTTCCTTTTTGTCTTTTTTCGTGACCGGCAACGGATCGCAACCCTCAGTGTCGCGCCCGTACGGGACCGGGACCGGCAACGGGATCGCAACCCTCGGTGCTGCGCCCGCACCTCGCTCAGCCAGTGAGCCGCCGAACCAGTCTGTATGTGGGATCCGAACCCTCGGCGGGAGCGCCACTGCGCTCCCAAGCGGTGCACTGTAGCAGTGCGCCACTGGGCCGGCCCCCAGATTGGCATATTTCACTTGGTAATATACATCTAAGTTTCCTCCATGTCTTCACAGCCGATAAATTATTATTATTATTATTATTATTTTTGTCTTTTGTCTTTTTCCGTGTCTGGCAACGGATCGCAACCCTCAGTGTTGCCCCCGTACTGGACCGGGGACCGGCAACGGGATTGCAACCCTCGGTGTCGCTCCCGCGCCTCGCTCAGCCAGTGAGCGGGAACCAGTCTGTATGTGGGATCCGAACCCTCGGGCGGGAGCGCCGCCGCGCTTCCCAAGCGGCACACTTATCCAGTGCGCCACCGAGCCGGCCTGATAAATTATTTTTTGAGTGCTAATATTCCATCGTCTGAATGTACCACAGTTTATTAATCCATTCACCTAGTCTAGGACATCTTGGTTGCTTCAAAGTTTTGGCAATTATAAAGCTGTTATAAACATCTGTGTGAAGGTTTTTGTGTGGACATAAGTTTTCAGCTTCTTTGGGTAAGTACCAAGGTGCATGATGCTGGATCAGAGATTTAGTTTGTAAGAAATGGCCAAACTGCCTTCCAAAGCATCTGTAGCATTTTTCATTCCACCAACAATGAATGACAGTTCCTGTTTCTGCATGTACCCATTGGCATTTGGTGTTGTCAGTGTTCTGTGGTGTGTAGTGGTATCTTACTGTTGTTTTAATTTGTATTTCCCTGATAGCATTTTTTCATATGCTTATTTGATGTTTATATATCTTCTTTGGTGAGGTGTCTGTAAAAGTCTTTGGCCAATTTTTTTTTTTTTTAATTTGTGTTTTGGGTTGTTTTCTTATTGCTGAGTTTCATATTTCTTTCTATATTTTGGATAACAGTCTCCTTTGTCGGATATGTCTTTTGCAAACATTTTCTCTCAATGGCTTGTCTTTTCTCTCTCCTACTTTTGACTGTGTTTAGATTGATGCCTGTGTTTGAAGGATTACACTATTCCTAATTCATATGTGCAGGAAGAAGATATAAACATAGAATTTGAAACCAAGCAAATGGATTCTGAAATAAACATGATCCTGAACCAGTAATGGAATCAGAATTTTAAAGCTGGTAGGAACCTTGAAAATGAATTAATGCAAAGTCATGATTTTATAAATGAAGGTGTTTAATCCCAGCAATGTGAAGCCATATGCCCTAAAGACACAAAATCACATGGTGACAAAGCAGATAGTTGAATTGGAGTTCCCAGTCTCCATTTCTCTTCAACACTTGTCTGTATGTACAAATTATTTGTTTCATTTATAATTGTGGTATGCACAGACTCCTATCAGAAACCTAAATCATTTCAATAGATTTTACCCCATGGTTCTACAATACCATTGCCTTTTCTATGATCCCAGAATACTGAATGTCGATAAGGTAAAAATATCACTCATTACTTTGTCAAAGTCCATTATATGTTACTGAACTTTAAAACCTATCCATTATTTTAAAGTAATTTATTATTTATTGATGAGAAAGATAAAAAGGAAAATGTCTCGGAAATAAGCAACAAGATACTTTAAAAAGGTATAATGGCAATTTCAACCTCTGTAAAATGGATATTTGAGCCCCTTAAATTTAAGAGCTATGTATTCCATCTATCAACTGTGGGCTTTATTATTATTTCATATTTTTGAGCATTCCCTTCACTCTTTTTTCAACTTTACAATGGGTAAATATTATTTCCCTTAGTTTCTAAGCTAGACTTTTGTCTCAGCTTTAACAAACAAAAAGGCAATACATTGAAGAAGATATGATACTATCTGAAATCTCCAGTGAGTGTGGTTTCACAAAACACAAATATTGTATTAATATTTATGAACCATGCTTTGTGTACACTGGCTGGAAATCTGAACTGTATGTTAATTTTTTTATTAAGCTAAATATAACTTTAATCATTTTTCAGATCAGAGACATAATAGTATAATATTTTTTAGCAGTTCCAAGTGCAGTAAGCCTGTTTTTGCAGGGCTAATATCCAACAAACATTCCATACAGACTGTAAAGTAGAACTAAGAAGAGAAGAATGAAACCAAGAGAATAGCTAAGACAGATATAATCTAAAGCCCTAACATTTCACACAAACCTTCCTTCAGTCAGGCAATTCTGTATCTTCCATGAGATTTCCCTTGTTTAAGAAAGATTGAAATGAGCAAAATCGAAATATGCGAGGCGATTCCCAGGAGTTTATCTTGATCCAACTAAGTACTTTACTAGTTATTATTTCAAGTATCCATGAATCATAATCAGTTATTTTGGACCATGCATTGCACTGTTAATTACAAAATGTAGCATTTTTTAGCATAATGAGTAAGAGTGTGGATTTATGTCCTGACTACAAGAGTCATCTCCTAACCTCCCAACTCACTAAGAACAAGTCACTTAACCTGTCTCGGCCTCAGTTTTCTCATCTATAAAATGGGGATAATAACAGAAACTATGTAATAAGCCATGTTAGTGTCAAGAATAAGTGAGTCAGTAGATGATCAGCATTAGAATTGTGCCTGGCACATATTAAATAGTATGCAAGTATCATCTATTTATAGTGATAATGTGTTTGTTAAAGTGTATACAAAATCTATAAAAAAGTAATCATAATATTTTCAACTCATATTGTTGCCATGATGATTAAAGATGAAAATTTATATGAAGTTCTTAGAACAATTTCTGGTAGATAGAAAAAGTTCAATAAATATTATCACTTTAAATGTTATTCCTAAACTTCAGTTTGGGCCAAATAAGTTCTACTAAAAAAGCATATTATCTCATCTTCCATAAAACCAATATTATGAAGATGAGAACATCCCTATGTTTATTATGATATTTTAGTAATATTAGAAAGCTATTAATTCCACAAGTATTTATAAGCATCTAGTGCATGTTAGGCATTGAGCATGGTGTTAAAGCTGTGTGATTAGTGAGCCCTGCCTGCAAGTGGCTCACAGATCAGTGTGGAAACAGATATGTATAAAAAAGACAATGCATGTGAAATAAATTCTAATAGAATTATACACAAAATGTTAACACATCTTTCAAGTAATTAATTGTGCCTCACCTCCTAAAAGGAGGTGAAATTTGAGCACAGTCTCGAAGGATAGATAGAAGTTTGACAGGAAATATGTAACAGAAAGTTTATTCCATGCAGGAAGAACACTGGAATGTACAGGGGAAGATATCATCACATGCTGCACTTACGCACCGCATTTTTAGTACATCTCCTACTCTGGACTGTGAGCTCCTTCAGGGCAAAGACCGTTTCTTACTTACCTTTGAATCCTAGCACCTAGCTTGAAGCCCGAGATGAATTAAACACTTAAAAAATATTTATAGAATGGAAGAAATCTACTATGCTGGAACACAGAGAATATGTGTGGGAGATGAGAAGCAAGACTGGACATAAAGGCAGCTTCTAGATAATCAGGGCCTAGGGTGGCAGGCTGGGGAGTTTCGTTATTATGTGGGAGATTGGAAACTACTAAAATGTTTTATGCAGGAGAGTAACAAAGACTATAACTGAGTGTTAGAAAGATAAGTCTGGCTGCAGTGTTCAGCAGATGAGAATGGGGAGAGGTGGAATTGGGAAGACTACCCAGACGTTCCTGAAACATGGTGAGTCCCTGAATTACAGCAATGTCAATGGGAGGAGGAAGATGTTTACAAACTGTGTATTTTATTTTTTGTCTCTCCTTCTACAGTGAGGAAAATAAACATAAAGTTGACATAGTCATTTGCTTTATTTTCTTTCACCATAACCAATTCTGTTGGGTTCAGTTTCAAACAAACTTGACAAGGGAAAACAGCTGCAAAAATAGTGACTAACATGGAGTATTATCATTTCCAAATGAATTAATGTTGCCTTGTGACTATGTTAGCATCAAAACGATTAAGGCATGCTTCGCCAATCCTTTGTAGCCAAACTAAATAATTAGATTTCGGCATTACATATGAAAATTTCTCATGCTGACGCACACATTATGAAAAGACCTTGGGTCAGGGATTGGGACAGGTTCCCTCTTCCCCAAGCAGCTTATCTTTCTTGCATTTCTGCCAAACCAAGCAAAGGCATTTTGTTTCTACGGGATAATCAACCAAAACCCAAAGAAAAAGAATTGTTAATTCCAGAGCCTGTATCTTAACACCTAAAGCTAATACACTCTCTGAACTTCAGGAATCAGAAATGATTACTGACTCTGCTGGGTGCAAACACATGAGAGGTGAAGGCTAATATTTGGCAATATACTTTAGAGCTTTATTTTCTTTTCTCCTAAACTGAAAATTCTCAGGCATGTGATTTTTTAAGACTGTGCACAGTTTTTAAGCCTTTTAAACAGAAACTCTGTTGTTGTATTTTTCTCCCTTGAGTGGAAGGGTGAGTGTATTGCTTCTTATGTGCCATTCAGAGGAGGCCTGCTCTGTGCTAGATTGGCCAGTTCTACCCTTCCTCAGGATGTCAGCAGCCCTTATGTCTAGGTCCTAAATGACTTCTTTATTCCATCCATCTAAACCTTTGACCTAATCCACATAATCACTCCGTCTAAATGTTCTTTTTAGCAGTACATTCTCCTACTACTACCTTGTTCCCAGTTTGTGATCTCAGTCACCCAGGCCTCACATTCCCACTTTTGTTCTAGCTACACATTCCTGGAAAATCTCTAATCTTATTATTTCCAAAATTAATGAAGCAAAGTTATGATTACTCATTTATTTTACCTGTTTACATATGGAAATCATTGTGTATAATGGATTTTGACAGAAGCATGACACAGAAAAGGTGTTCTTGACCCATCATCAACAAATCGCTATAGAAATGGTTCTGAGGATCAAAGTCCTCATCAACAACACAAAATTTACATATGTTTATAATTATGTGTGCATTTTTCTGAAGAGGATGTAAGTGGTTTTTATCAACATCTCTTGATATCTTACCAAAAGTCACAGGGTAAGTTGTATGTTTTCCACAAATAGTCAATAACCATATTTAAAATAATTTCTCAGTTCTAGCACAAGGAAGTGAATCACTATCCTCATAAAACTTGACTTTTGAAAACAGATACTCTGTACCTTCTGGAAAGACACTGAAAATGAGTTTGACCTATGCCTGCCTTTGTGGAACTTACAGCCTAGTGGGGAGGAAGTGCTCCTTCACAACAAAAATGAAAATATACTTGTGACAAAGGACAATAATACACAAAGTAGTATAGACTGTTACGTGTTTCTAGTTGCAAAATGGAAAGAACTGCTTAACTGTATTCTCTCTAGCAAGTCTAGTAACGCTACCTCAGTTTTCTCATCTCTAAGTGTGGGTAGAGAAACCAAATGAGCTCACTTGGTTTCATTAATCATTAACCTTATGATTAATTTTGTTAAAATTGAGAACATACCAAATAGCAAGCTGTTATCCACCTACTACTACTGATTTCTGCTCTGGTTCCTAAGTACCTCTAACCTTTGGGAAAAACAGAAATAGAGTAAATAAAAACTGGAGCTAAAGAAAGACCATATCAATAATTCCATTTGACTCACATATTATCAATTCAGTGAGGTCCAGAATGATTAAGTGGACTTCACTTATCCGATCTGCTCTTAGTGGTAGAGCTCAGCAACAGCACATCTCCTCACGCACAGCCAGATGCTCTTCCATTTGAGGGAAAGGCTAAAGACTGGGTAATCCCTGCTCCTATTTGAAATAAGCACTCTAAAAAGAATTCTTCATATCTCTCTTTCAGTGTCCCTTATACAGTTATTCATTCAGCCTGAAGAAACATTTGACCTGATGGTCTACATTCTTCCTCTTCACCCCAGAAAGGAAGGGAGTGGTTAGTCCAATAAATTCAGGATTAAGCAACACAGACTTCCTCAGTGTTTGTTAAATGAACAAGATTCCATATCCTTGAAATTCAGCATTTATTGCCAGAGATCCTGAACTGGGTGGAGCTGTCAGTTTCTCTCAGGAGAAGACTACATAGTTAAAAAATGGCTTCCCACATCCTTTAGAGAAGAATACTTCACTGGACTTTTTTTTTTTTTTAATAAGAAAATCAAAGTTAGTAGAGGCAGAAATCAAGGGTGTTTTTTTTTTGTTTGTTTGTTTTGTTTTGTTTTTGTTTTGGTTTTTTTAAAAAAAACAGCTTTGGAGAAAGTCAAATTCCAATCTACTTTAAGGAGAATTCCTCAGCAGAGAAAGCTTACACCTAAAAATAGATCCACATCAAAACCAGTCACCTTTCCCTGCCATCTCAGGATATTCAGCACAAATTCTTGCCCCACCCACTCCTCTTTTTCCCCAGGAAATAGCAGTTATATCAGTAGAGCTATTCTGAGGTTTCTATTTTTTTTTTTTTTTTTTTTTTTTTTTTTT